>NW_003852396.1:48930718-48940429 GCF_000181295.1 Otolemur garnettii
AAAAAAAAAAAAAAAAAAAAAAGAGGCAAAATCTATTTTCTCACCCATTGAGCCTGGTCTGGCCAATAGAATGTAAGGCAAGTGACTATGAGTTTTAAATCTAGACTCAGAAGGACTTGCAGCTTCTGTTCTCACTCTCTGAGGGGCTGCCACCATCCAGAAAGTCTGCATTAGCCTCCTTGGGATGACACAAAGAGAGCTGTCGCAGCCATCCCAGCTAAGGTCCAGACCTGTTAGTGAGGCCAAGCCCCACTAACCTAGCCCTAGCTAGGCCAAGCCCCAAGCACCTAGCCTCAGCCAAGCCAGCCCAGAACAGCATAACTCTCCAGCCAAACCATAGAATCATGAAAAATAATAAAATGGTGGTTGTTTTAAAGCACCAAGTTTAGAGTGGCTCACTGTGTAGCAAGAGATCAGATCAGGGGCAGATCCGCATAGGAGCTGAGTGTTCTTGTGCAGGCAGCTTAGCCCCTTGAGCCTCCATTTCCTTATAAATGAGAATGATTATTTTCATTTCACAGGATACTCCATGCTTAGCACTTGCTACATGGTAAGTAGGTGCTCAAAAAACGTAAAATTCCTTCCTTATGAAAAATATATTATGCAGAGATAACCTTGAGAGGGACACAAAGTAGCTGGAAGATTAGGTTGGAGATCAGGATCTCAAACATTTAAGCCTGGCAGGTCACAAATGCTTGGAACAGATAAATAGGTATATTGAGTTTTTGGCTACAAGGGGATTTAGAGTACTGGTTACATGGCTGGATTTGGGGACCTCTAAAGTTCATTCCATTCTTGAAATTTCATGACTCCTTAGTTCCAAGAATCATTAGATGAGCCAGGATAAAACTTTTCCTCACCATCTCTCTAACCCAGGGATGCTCAACCTTCCCAGTGCTGTGGCCCTTTAATACCATTTCTATGGGTTGAGAGCCACTGTTCCAACCAAATTTCTTTTAATGCCTATTACTTATGCCCGGCTGTGATTGAAATCTCGCGTGCTTATGAAACAGGCCTCTTTCTAACCCCAGCTGAAGCACAGCAAAGAGTAAAGGGCTCAGAAAGGTTAGCTGAATTGAGCATTCAGTACAAGGAATTCAATAGTTTTTGCTAACAATATTAACAGAAGCAGAAAATAATAATGATAAAAGCAGAGAGAGAGAGAAATGGAAAGCCTTAATGATTGGTAAAACACACATTACGTGTGCCCATAGGATGGTAATTGTGTATTGTTTTTTAAAAATTGAGTTTTTCTTTGTCGTTTTGCTTGCTTGCTTATTTTGGTTTGTTTTGGTTTTAAAGATTTCATATTGATTTCACTGTAGAAAACCTCTTTCCATGACCCGTATTACCATTTCTCTTTCTATATTACCTGGGGAGATCTCATCTGAATCCCTTAATCCGGTTAAATGATTTCACTAAAAACCTTGCCAGTGGCCTGACTCAGAAACCCACAGCTGTATTTGGTGGATGTTTTAATTTGTTCCTTCACTAAAGACATGTAAAAACATAAATCCAGCTAAAAAGGATGATTTCAGCAAGTGATAAAACTCCTTATACAGTTTCACATCAGAACTTTTTGGCGGTTGGGAAAATGTGGCTTTCGATAAACTGAAAATGTAAAATAAACTTTCACAGAATCTAAGTGAGCACAGTCTCCGATGCTCCTTTAATATTTTTACCAAAGCAAAATAAAATTCCCAAATCCACATGTTCCCCTGGTTTCAAGCTGGGGCCACATTTGCCTTCTCTCTTTGGTGGTGCCAGTCCTCATCTCTTTGCAAACCCCAGCCCTGCTAATGAATAAACATCGTCCTGTCTGTGGTGCCCCGTACACTTTGGAGACAATGTTCAGCTTCAAAGTTTTCAGAATTGCCCGGCCCGGTTTTGTTAACGACATTAGTGGGACCGCCTTGTCGGGGCGCAGGGCGAGACAATGGCGCGTCTCTTACATCATCAGGGGAAAGCAGCTCTGTCTCCAGCTGTACAAACAGCACAGGAAATGGATTTTTTTTCCTTCGTGTTATTTTTGTGGTCTATTAAAATTATGCAAACCCGGCAAATACAACAATTGCCTTGTTAAGTCTCCGAAATGTCTAACCATTCATTTCCCAAATAAGGAGCCTGCGGTGTGTTTGATGCTGAGGATTGTTAATCCCAAATGTGGAGAACTAATAAAATAATCAAAAAAAAAAAAAAAGAACCTCAGAAGAGTTTATAAATTTCAATTATCTCTTGCTCTCTATCCCAGGACTGGACGAGACGGGATGAGGTTGCCTTCAAGTACTACTTGAGTCAGAGCGGGCATTCTCTCCTCGCTGGGGCCCCTAGTCGCCAACGTCTCTTCTTTGTGGCTGAATCGCCTTAGCAGGGCTGGTGTTTGGAGGTGCTCGGGGCCAGGAGACAAAGCGGGCCCGCTTCACAAAGGCGAGGGAGCCAAAGAAAGCAAAATTGAATCTCCAGCACCCCTCTCCTGAGTAAACAGACAAAACTAATGGGTCTGCCATTTCTCCTCCCATCCAATTACTGGGCTCCGGTGGAGAGAATATGGCAACATCAGCTCACACAAATTCTAATACTCCTAATCCCTTCCATACATATAAACCTCACATCCAGCCACATGACTTCATTACCCAAGCCACCCAGGCAGGCAGTGTGAAGGAATGGGCCCGCCAGCTGCAGAAACCTGCCTTCTTCAAGTTTTAATCAGCTAATGAGGGCTATGCAAATGACAAGCTTATGGGATTACGGCGTGTCAGCCAGCAGTTCACCCCTAGCCGTGGGGGCTAATACAGGTGTTAGGGAACCGTCTATTAGGCCCGGCCTATTTTAGGTCTATTCAGGCTACGCTTGCACTCTTAGCCCGGACGTTTGTCCTCACACTGGAGGCCAGCAGGAGCCATCTTCAGGCCTGTGGTAGGTCTGACATGAGCTCCCTGCTAAAAGATATGAAGTTAATAAATCCGGCCATTGGGTGTTTAGGCATTCACAGCAGCACGAGCGGGCCTCACGGTGGGGGTGGCCGATCGCTTTCCCTCCGCACAGGCAAGGGCCTGAGAAACTGCCGCAGACAGCCAGCCGCTCACCACTCACTCGCCTGCGTCACATGGACGCTTATCTGGGAGTGGCACTCAGCCCCCCATCTTGGTTGATTTGACGTTTTGTTTTGGTGACCAGAGTTAACTTCTTACTTTCCCACCCTCAGAGGATGGATGGTGGATAGCCTACCCGTGGAATGTGCCACTGAAGGGAGGGCTTGGACGGAGGCCGGCTGGCCTCAGCGGGTCAGTTTCCTGCCTGAAGTCACCAACCAAGCAGAATGGGACTCCCTGCGCCCCCAGCCCAAGCCCAGTATGGGACCACACCCCTTGTCTGCAATTCTGGATTCCTCATAGCTCAGAAAATCATAGAATTTTTTTTATAACTCATTCAGCAAAACCTGGTGTGCACTGTCATGAGACTACTTATCATTTTTTATCCCATTAAGTAAAAGTATCTTTGTGTTTTCTTGCAAAGATATTATTAATATTTGAGGTACTGTTGTAGGTCCCGCTGACGGTTTGATCTCATGTGTTGTATATGTTTGATTATTATTCTCAAATGTGTTTAAAAAAAAATCTGAATTGTAAAACAAACCTGGCCCAAGGGTTTCAGAAAAGAAGTTATGGACCTGAATGATCAGTTAACTTAGAGGCAGTAAATCACTAGAGCAGTGGTTCTCAACCTGGTGGTTGTGACCCCTTTGGGGGCCTCTTGCATATCAGATATTTACATTACAATTCATAACAGTAGCAAAATTACAGTTATGAAGTAGCATCAAACATAATTTTATGGTTGGGGTCACCACAACATGAGGAACTGTATTGAAGGGTCGCGACATTAGGAAGGTTGAGAACCACTGCACTAGAGGAACATTTCACCAAAAACTACATTAGAACCTTCTACCCAGACAATTTTCCAAATGACTAGGATACTGGTAATCAGTAGAGGTTAACTTCTTCCCAGGCATCAAAGTCCTTCAAAAAGCAAAACAATCATCAGAAGTTAGAAGATAAGTATAATTTGAAAAAACAATGGCAACTAATAGTTTAAAAGTATTTCCTAGGTGCCTTGCTTTCCAAACACTCCTATCAAGCATGCACAAAAACCTCTAAAGCAGGTATTATCAAGATTCTCATTTTATAAATGGAGAAAACTAAGACTCAAAGGAGTAACTGCCTGATACCCTGCAAGTATTTTGAGGGATATTTCATACAGACTTAGCTAAAATGGAATAGATTATAGCTACATCACAATAAAATTCCTCATGCTTGTAACCAGAACAGGGTCACCTTTCCTCTCTCCTTCCAATGACATAGCAGAAACATTGACTGTGTATGGCTAGTACATTCTATTTGTGAAAGTTATCTTGCTTCACTGTTTTCTCATCCTGGTCAATCGACTGCTTTCATTTTCTTTTCCTTACTCTTACTTCTTGAGAATACAGCCTTGGGTCTCAATCTTACCACCTTGTGGAACTTTCTACTTTCTTTCTTTCCCATTATAATTTGTTTGTCTGTCTCTAAAATGTATTGACTTTAGAATCCCAGGCTTAATTTATCCTTATATCTCCAAAGAAGAACTAATATAAGGCTTGGAATAGGGAATTTATTCACAAAATACGTCATGAAGCCCTGCTATAGATCATGTACTAGATGCTTGGAAGACAGAATAGATGAAGAAATGCCTGAGCTAGACGTAAATGTTTATTAAGCATTGACTGTTCTCATTGATAGACAGTAGTTAAACTTTTTAATTCTTTCAAAAATCCATGGAAGAGAGAGCTAATATGATCTCTACTCTGATCTTACAGCCTGTAGAGGAGAAATCAATTGCTCCAGATGATATAGCTAGCATGTAGCAAAATTTGAATTAGAACGCAGGCAATTTAGCCCCAAAGTTTCTGCACTGAACTATTTTGCTGTCTTGCCGTTCTGTAAGAAGTGGTCTTTTGAGATGGTCTCACACTGGTGGAGAAAACTGACTAGTAAAATAATTGCAACTTAGTATAGTGAGTGTTAGCACGTCAAATAGTGGGAACACAAGAAGACATTGACTGCTGAAGAGCCTGGGAAACGCTTCTGGAGGAGGAAGCTTTGATAGATCGACTTACACATTTTCTCTTGCTTATTTGTTTATTTATTTTTTTGAGACAGAGCCTCAAGCTGTCACCCTGGGTAGAGTGCCATGGCTTCACTGCTCACAGCAACCTCCAACTCCTGGGCTCAAGCGAGCCTCCTGCCTCAGCCTCCCAAGTAGCTGGGACCACAGGCGCCCGCCACAATGCCCGGCTATTTTTTGGTTGCAGCCATTATTGTTGTTTGGCGGGCCCGGGCTGGATTCGAACCCGCCACCTTAGGTGTATGTGGCTGGCGCCTTAGCCGCTTGAGCCACAGGCACTGAGCCTTCTCTTGCTTATTTAATAGGTATTTATTAAATACCTTTATGTGGCAGGCACAATGGAAGATGCCAAATCAAAAGTGAAGACATGAACAGTGGTATGTTGACTCTGATTTATAATGTCTGTTGATTTCTGTGGAGTAAACACTCCTACCATGGCTGATGGCAAACAGCTAATGTGACATCAACAGCCTTGCAAAAATCCCTGAAACTTTAACAACCAGCTCCTGTAAGCCAGAATGAGTTGAGTCTAACACACCACTGGACACAGTCCTCGCTTTTATGCTATTTACAGTCTGGTGCACTAGTTCTCAAAAGGGATCTATGAAGTTAACGTCATTTTCACATTATCTGAAGATCATATTTGTTTTTTTTTCACTCCATTGACATTTGCACTGATGGTAAAACTAGAGCCTTAACACAAATCAAGACATGACACGCCTGATAGAATCTGTGATCTTCACCACCACACACTTATGGGGAAATTAAAAATTCCAGGTTCTCTTACAAATTTCCTCAATGAAGTAGTAACAAATATTAATTTTATTAAATCTTGACTCTTGAATTCATCTTTTTAATATTCTGTGTGATGACCTGGGAAGTACATAGAAAATATTTCTTCAACCACAATGTGATTATTACCTCAAGGTAAAGCCCTGTGGGACTGCTCAAGTTCTGAACTGAACTAGCTGCTTTATCATGAAAAATCATTTTTTTATTTGAAAGAGCAACTGATAAACGAATACTGTTCATTCAGACTTGGGTATTAGATAAATCTTTTCTTTCTTTTTTCTTTTTGAGACAGAGTCTCAAGCTGTCACCCTGGGTAGAGAGCTCTGGTGTGTCATCATAGTTCACAGCAACTGCCAACTCTTGGGCTCAAGCGATCCTCTTGCCTCAGTTTTTCTACTTTTAGTAGAGACGGGGTCTCACTCTTGCTCAGGCTGGACAAATATTTTCCTGCAAATGAGCAAGGTAGGCTTGTCAAGGAAAACAACAATTTTTGTTGCCAATGATTAAATTTGAGATTTCAAGCAAAAATTAAAATTTTAGAAAAGTATATTCCCCACCATGAGCTTGACATCTCCCAATATAAAGACTTTTTTGGCAAGATCCCTGCTGATATTAACAAAAGTGATGTTTTGATGTTGTCTAATGAAGTGTGTCAACATTTGGAAGATCTGCGTAACTTAGTGAACCAATAGTTTCCATATGATCTGTGCGTGATGGTACAAAATCAGGCACAGGTGAAAGATTCATTGAGAGTGCCAGATCAACAGATTTTAACGTGACAGAAAATGAAAATTCCATCAAAGTAGTTTTAAATTACACATTGCAACTAATCTTTAAGAAATTACTACTTGTCAAGTTTGGGGTGTAATGGCAAAGAATAAAACCTAGTTATCTGAAATGATTATTAAAGCATCCCCCCCTCCAACTACCTTTCTGTGGGGACAATTTTCTTCATATATTTCAGCCAAAACAACAGGTCCTAACAGACCACCTGCAGAGGCAGATAGGATAACCTAGTTTTCCTCTACTAAATCAGATACTAAAGGGATTTAAAATGTAAAATAACACCATTTTTCTTACCAAATACATATTCTTTTGGAAAGCAGTATATGTTATTTATGTTAATACAATGCATTTATGTTATTTTGAATGAATTCATAAGTACTTTTTTTTTTTTGAGACAGAGTCTCACTATATCTCCCTCCAGAGTCCTGTGGCATCACAGTTCACAGCAACCTCAATCTGTTGGGCTTAAGAGATTCTCTTGCCTCAGCCTCCCAACTAGCTGGGACTACAGGCGCCCACCACAGCGCCGAGCTATTTTTGTTGTTGTTGTTGTTACAGTTATCATTGTTCTTTAGCTGGCCCAGGCTGGGTTCAAACCCGCCAGCCTGGGTGTATGTGGCTGGTGCCCTACCCACTGAGCATGGGCGCTGCTGAATTCATAAATACTTTGAAAGCTTCAGTTTGCTTAACATGGCACAAATATCAAGAGATATAATACTCATAAGCAACATCTTTTGGCATTCTCCATAATTAAGTGTGCAGGGGTCAGGGGCCCTGAAATAAAAAAGTTTGAGAACCACTGGTCAAATAGAACATCATTTTTTGTCTTGAAGAATGAGTCAGAGTTTCCTTGATGAAGATGATGAGAAGGGGAGGCCAGACAAGGTGTGTAAAGCCAAGAGGGCATGTGCTTGGGTTACCCCAAGAGGGTCAGCTTGGCTGGGACTGGGGTCCTATGGGGCAGGAGGGGAGGGAGGAAAGTGGCAGTGTGTGCGGCTTTGGACTCTGGCTTGGCAGGCCTGGAAGTTTGTATTCATTCCATGGGCATCCAGAAGCCACAGGAAGTCTTTAAGCATGATCTATTCTGACCTGCGATTTAGAATGATCATTCTGGCTGCTGGGGTCTGTACCATATTTATTTTGGAACCAAACGTTGAAGAATTAGAGCCCAACTCCAGGAGTTTTATTTCACTGGAACTGTGTTTTAAGTTTGGATTTGACAGCTGGATTATTCCAGGTTCTACCACTTCCCATTCTTGCACTCCTCAATTTCCACATTATATGTTACTTCCCCACTTAGTAAGAGGGTGCAAACACAGCAGAAGATGGTGCAGACCTCCCCAGAGAGCGGACTCGATTAACTGGGCAAACCCCGGGACTTTCTGTGCCTCTCTGAGGTCCTCACTGGCCTGAGGGTCTTTGAAATTCAAGCGATCTTTAGCACGAACAGAAAAGGAGAGTTAAAGGAAAGCAAAATTAGACTTGGATAATTTTAGATCTCTCTAATTTTTTGATTTCTCTCACTTTCTTTTAGTAAAAAGGGGCCGTTATACATTATAACCCACTTTTCTACAAACTATCTCTTCTGGAAAATAGCAAATCTACGTGCCTGATATCATAAGAGAGAGATCTCTTATCCTGCTGGGGACAATCTTAAGATGTTAGACTTTAAAAATTCTAACTCTTGTTTATCTCCCAAGGAATATTGTCAAATAATAAAAGACCAAGGAAAATAAAGGGGGACAGGAATGAAAAGGAAAAGAAATCACCTCTTATCCCCCCCACAGTTTTTATTTTATGATCTCTTTCTGTTTTGACCCACAGTGTACATAATTATTAATCATTGTCCCTATAGCATAGAAATGACTTTATAATCTGTCCTTCCTTTTTCTTAAGGCAGGAGAAAAATGAAAATCACTGAGTTCCCACTAAGTGCCAGAGACCACCAGTTGTTGTAACATACTTACTGTAAAGTGGGCAGAGCTGTTAATGTTGATTGGTTATCAGGGTAAGTCAGCTTATAAATATCCAAGGCAGGTGTCAAATCAGCTTTCTCCAGCAACAAAGACCCTTCCTATATGCACTTGGTTTTCCCCATGTTGTCACTGCTATCAGCTGTATCGGCTTCACAGTAGTCAAGTAAATTGCAAATTGCCTGAAGGCAGGAACTGGGTCTGACTTGTCTTTATTCCCCACACCAGCAAGGTGTCTGGCAGGTCCCAGGTGTTTCATAAGTCAAGACAATGTAACCCCTGCACCTGACCTTTGCCCACACTCCTAAAGAGCTCAGAACTAATGAGAGCCGCCTCCTGCATTTTTCTCCCTTCCCATCTTTGCTTACTTTATTTGACAAAAGGTGACCAAACTTTTACCATATGCTGGATCCTTGGCAAGGTGTAGGGAAACAGAGATGAAAAAGCACTTGCTGTAGGTCAGCAGGTGCCCGCCGTCTAGCACAGAGGCCGCTGGATATTGGAAGGAAAGTGCTTCTTAGAAGGGTCCGTCAGCAGAGAGGAACAGCCAGCCTGGCAGGACTGAGATGACTTTATCTAGGAGAGATGGCTCTGTTCCAGCTGCTACAGATAGCACCTAAACCCGGGCTAGCCACCTTTTTAATATGTGTGTTGGTCACAGGAGGGCTGAGAGGGATTTCATATAGCCAAGGCCTGGGGTTTCTGGCTTGTCCAGGCTTTTGTGGCATTTTATTTTATCTTAGCAGAGGTGCATACGTGACTCACACGTTTGTTCTGAATACATTGTCATTTAAATCCATTAAGGCACCTTGCTTGTATCCACAATCCCTCTGTAAAATAAAGGTCCTCCAATTTACCTTTTTTTTGTTGAGACATACCCTCAAGCTGTCCCCCTGGGTAGAGTGCCATGGCATCACAGCTCACAACAACCTCCAACTCCTGGGCTCAAGCGAGTCTCCTGCCTCCACCTCCCAAGTAGCTGGGACCACAGGCACCTGCC
>NW_003852396.1:48940768-48984773 GCF_000181295.1 Otolemur garnettii
GGCCCGGGCTGGGGATTTGAACCCACCACCTTAGGTGTATGTGGCTGGCGCCTTAGCCGCTTGAGCCACAGGTGCCGAGCCCAATTTACCTTTAAATGGGATTCACATGCCTAATTTTCTAAATTCTGAAGTTTATAGACTTTAGAGTTATTGGTAGTTTTTTATATAACAAAATGACTTTGGTTTTTGAAATTTTCTTGCCTGTCATTGCAAAATGAAGGTATTGTTCTTAGTTGACCGACTGGCATCCGTTTCATATGGATTTGCTGGCGCAATCCTTTATATTTGATCTATGCCAACATCTGCAGGATTCACAGAGATGGTGTGAGAGTTCTGGTGCTAGATGAACACCAGAGGTCTTTTCAGAGTATGTTGTGTGAATATCTAAAGAAATACTTTTCTCTCCCTTCAAAAATGCCATTTTCTGGATTTGCGATCTCATTGCTATAGAATTCCATCTTTGGGTAACAACATAGCCGAAAGCTATGAGTCCTTTGCAACTTGACAAAAGAAAATTTTTCAGGCCTTGGTGTTACCAGTATTGGGGGCAGGAACTTCTTTCCTCAAACTCCAGAATTGTCTTCTTCTTCCTCCGGCTCCAAGCCTAAATTTCACTGGAAACTCATTTCCCCTGAAAAATAAAAAAATATTTTAGAAGTATTTAGATGCCAGATAACCAGGTGGTAACCGTATGTAATTGCTCTGTGGAGGAGTCATTCTAAATGGAAGTTATTGAGCAGGGAGTCTTACAATGTAATATTGGTTCTCAGAACCGAAAATAAATGTCAGTGTTTTATTTTTAATCCATAATTGTTTCCTTGAAATAAGGCAGAAACTTTCATGTTTTTTGGTTCCCTTGGAGAAGAGAGAACCCAACGAGATTTCTCGAATTCTTCCACACAAGTCTTTTTTTTGTTCCCTAAACACTTTTGCTGTTGGAAATAAAGAACTCAGCTGACTAAGTCCTTCAGCAAATGTTCTAAATACTTAATTTGGGCCAACACCTTGTCCTGGGATTGGCCTGTTAACCTTTCACCCTTTCCCCAGCCTGTCATGGGGAAGTGATCCTCTTAGAATCCTCTCTAGGCCAGGCCCCCAACACAGGATGCTTCAGTCTGTTTAACCTGGGGATTTGGGGAGGCAGCTTTCCTCACCACATTGTTCCTCACCGCCATTTGTGGTCTGTAAGTTCCTCCCAATTAACTGGCAGAGGCTTTGAAAGCTGCGTGATTGTAATTCCCTGTAGACCATTTCTCCGTTCCAAGTGCAGGGAAACAAGAGTGAGCTTGTGACATTTCACGTCCTCACACTTACACATTCAAATCCACTTCATCTAGAAAGGGGTGTCTCGCATATTACAACAGATATGACGAATAATAATCAGAACGGCTTGCACTGATTGAGGAAGACGGTCAACAGGAATAGGAACAGTGAATAAGATGATTTCAAACCGTAACAAGTTTGTGGACAGAATGTAACGTGTGGTGGAGTTACTGGAGGGAGGGGGAGTGACTTTAGATGGCACGTCCAAAGATCAAAACCTAGAATGATTTGTAAAGGAGGTCGTGCATTTCTAATTATGGAGATCTTTAAGAAAATAATAAAGCTCTATTTATTTGAAAGGAAAAAAATAATGGCAACAGGCATTTTTAACACCCTTGAGATTTATGAACTGCTTTCCACGTCCCACTCCCTCTGCTCCTCAGACCAAGCCTGTGGAGTGGGGGTAACTCTCAATGCCTGGTTTACAGAGGAGGAAACTGAAGTTGGAGAAAGTAAAGGACATTTCCAAAATCACTCAGTTAGGTAAAACTGATTTATTGCTGTCTCCCTTTGTTTTTTTTTTATTTGAGTAATAAGCTTTTTAATGTAAATAATTTGATTTTTACTTGGTTAATTCATTTTTTATTAATAAGCAACAAATAACCGAGGACAATAAAACATCACAAGTCTACTGTTCTCATGGCACAGGATTGGCATGACATAGAAGGTATTGCTGCCAAATAGAAAATCTTAAAATCTAGGGCATTTGAGGACTTCAAATAGAAGATGTGGCATTATAATGTAATAAAAATAAGTGGCTTATTATATAAGTGGTACTGGATATCCACCTGGAAGAAAAAGACTCCCTAACTCAGGTCCTCTGTAAAAATTACAAGTGGATTAAGTATGTCAATATTTTTAAAATTAAAAATTTAGAAAAATTGTCTGCAGAAACATGTTATGTGAGAGACCTTTTAAATCAAGACAAGAAACTTAGGCTTGGCGCCCGTAGCTCAGTGGTTAGGGTGCCGGGCACATACACCGGGGCTGGTGGGTTCGAACCCGGCCCAGGTCTGCTAAACAACAATGACAACAACAACAACAACAAAACAGCCGGGTGTTGTGGTGGGTACCTATAGTCCCAGCTACTTGGGAGGCTGAGGCAAGAGATTCGCTTAAGCTCAAAAGTTTGAGGTTGCTGTGAGCTGTGACGGCACAGCACTCTACCAAGGTCGACATAATAAAACTCTGTCTCAAACAAACAAAAAAGACAGGAAACCTAGAAGCCATGAAGGAAAAGAAATGTTCTTCTTTTTTTTTTTTTTAGACAGAGCCTCAAGCTATCCCCCTGAGTAGAGTGCCATGGCATCACAGCTCACAGCAACTTCCAACTCCTGGGCTCAAGAGAGTCTCCTGCCTCAGCCTCCCAAGGAGCTGGGACTACAGGCGCCCTCCACAACGCCCGGCCATTTTTTGGTTGCAGCCATCATTGTTGTTTGGCGGGCCCGGGCTGGGGATTCGAACCCACCACCTTAGGTGTATGTGGCTGGCGCCTTAGCCGCTTGAGCCACAGGCGCCGAGCCAAGAAATGTTTTTCATATGACATAATTTATCTTGACAAATTCAAAAGCAAGTGGTAGACTAGAAAAGAATATGAAGTGCATGGCAAACAAAAACGAAATGTTTCTATTATGCTAAATGATCCTACAAATTTTAAAAAACAAATTATAGAATTAGGAAAATAATATGAACAGGAAATTCACATAAGAGGGGATCTGAAAGTTCTAGAAGAGGCTTAACCTCAGTCAGCAAGAGAGCCAAACATAGAAATGATGTGATACCATTTCACCCCATCAAATTTGCCCAAATTAAAAAGACCAGTGTGACTTGGAGGGGGTGCTAGAAAATTGCCATTCCCATAGATGGAAGGGAAGTGGGAATTTGTCAATCACTACAACCTTTTTGGGAAGTAATCTGGCAATGTATATTAAAACATATTTTATTTTAATTCATTAAATTTCCATTTGACCTAGCAAGCCTACTTTTTAAACAATGTGTTTCATGATATGTAAGAACATCAATAAATAAGGTTCTAAAAAAAAATAAATAAGGTTCTACGTTCAAAGATGATTACAATAATGTTTAGAGGCACAAAAAAATGAAACTGGAAGCATGAATTAATGGGGTATGGTAAATGGTAAAATGGAGGAGTGTATCTGTTCTGTAGAATATTAGTAAGTCTCTAAACAAAGTGCCATCTTTGTCTCTTAACCCAGAAGGATCATGATCTATTTAAGTGAAAAATAAGAAAAGAATGACTTTGTTATGACATATCTTTACTTTTTAAAACTTTACAAGTGTGCATGTATATGTACCGTGAACTTATGTAGGCCAATTTCATCATGCACTACTTTTAGGGTCCTATTGGTAAATGATGGTAACCTTTTCAAAAGTTTTAGGTAGGTGATATTCCCTACAATATCACTTCCAGGATGTATTAAAAGCAAATCTCAGAGTCAATTCCGCTGCATATATGAACTCTTACTAACAAGCACGGACAAACGTAACACACAGACCGGTTCCAGTTGCTTTACTCACCATCTTGCAAAACAGGTGAGCCACATGTCACAATAACGCAGAGACAGACCTTGGTGGGGTCTTAAACCCTGTCCATGCAGGAAAGTAGAATGTCTCTAAAAGAGTTTACATAAGCCCTATATAACTGAATTTCACCCGTGAGAGCCCATTTTTAAACATCAAGCTAACAAGCTTCTCATTTCACCTGTGAAACCCCATTTTTGACATTTATCATACTAATCAGCAAAGATGAAGATTATTAAAGCGTTTATAATAGCCACATCTAGACTAGGGCAACTTGGGGTAGGACTTAAACTAACTAACACACCTGTCTGGGGCCAAGCATTTTATATTATTTATTTTTAACAAAGGATTTTTTTTTTTTTTTCTGCAGTTTTTGGCCGGGGCTGGGTTTGAACCCTCCACCTCTGGCATATGAGACGGGCACCCTACTCCTTTGAGCCACAGGCACCGCCCTGTCCAAGCATTTTAAGACAAATTTTCTGCTTCATAACGATAGGATAGGGAGGATGAGGAGAGTGCTACACAAAGGGTTTCATACAGGTTGGGTAGAAATGGAATGAAAGACAAAGAGAGTATTAATGTATCTGCTATGCACTGCTACATTATTTCAACACTCATTCTATTTTTGTGCTTTAAACATTTTAGAAACATATTTTACAAAACTATTTTATAAAAGTAAAATCAAGAGAGCCTTTGCACATGCCCTTTCTTCTGCATGGACCATCTCACTCTCCTTTTAGGGTTACCAGCGATCTCCTCCTCCTCCAGGTCTCAGCTCAGACACCACATCATTCAGGAAGCCTTTTGGACCACCCCAGCTAGTCCCGAGCTTCTCTGTGCTCCCGTAGCCCCTGAAACATCTCCTAGCAGAATAGTCATGACACTCACTATCGTCTGTTTTTCCTGCTAGACTATCCATTTTATGAGAGCAGGGACTTGGCCTTCTTCCGTGCTGTGTCTCCTAACACCCTCGCCTACCAATAGTAGGTACTTGAAAAATACGTTCTGAATTCATGAAGGAATGAATGTTGACATATAGCATTTAGTTTTTTGTGAGAGTTTTGGAATCACAATGGTTGTAAAATAGGTCCAGTGAAATCCAAAGCCTTCTTGCCCAACCAGTTTCTGTGTTATGAGAGAATATGAGGGCCACCAGCATAATTTTTTCAATGCCCATATTTGCAATCCATTAAAAGGGAGTAAAAATCTTCTCCTATAATAACTTGTCAGGCATCATGGAGTGGTGGAAATTATTCAAACCTACATGTTGAGCCCTAGACTTACCATTTGTTAAAGGTAGAATTTTGGAAGTGACATTTAACCTTTACTCTGAGTTCTCATTCCATCACCTATAAAATAAAATTAAAATCATTTCCTTTGGCTCAGCGCCTGTATCTCAGTGGTTAGGGTGCTGGCCACATGCACCTGGGCTGGTAGGTTTGAACCCAGCCCAGGTCTACTAAACAACAATGACAACAACAATAAAAAAATAGCCAGACATTGTGGCAAGCACCTATAGTCCCAGCTACTTAGGAGGCTGAGGCAAGAGAATCACTTGAGCCCAAGAGTTTGAGGTTGCTGTGAGCTGGGACACTACAGCACTCTACCCAGGGTGGCATAGGGAGACTCTGTCTCAAAAAAAAAAATCATTCTTTGTAGGATTATAGTAGGTATCAAATAAAATAATCATTTGAAAAAGACTCTTTTAACTATAAGGTGAGGTGTACATAAGTTTGATTATAATGAAGATCGAAGTCTCACAGGTCCTTCTTGAGTATTAAAGTTTATCCACTATAAATGACTAAGTGCACCACATTTAATCTTTGAGCACCTCAAAAGGGAAGAATTATAGAATCGTAACATATGAATGTGTGAAGGGATCGCAAAGTCCTAGTCTATCCTCCCCATTGTGTAGCTGGGAAAACTGAGGTTCACAGAAGTTTTATGACTTTACTCAGGCCACATGGCGAGTTGGTTCAAATGAGGTCATCACATCCAAGGGATTATCTTAGCATTTTTTTTTTACCAGCTTGCTTTTTTTGTGCCTCTAAAAGGAACTGATCTCAAGCAGAATTTGCCTGGCTTTGACAGAAAGAAATACTCTTAATCCCAACCCAACACAAAGGCTTCTTTGAGAAATTTACTCATGTGTTGAGCATGAATCAATCATTGCAGCAACAAATGCAAATTTCCCTGAAAAAAAAGAAGTGTCGTCTGTTGGATCAATTTCATAGATGAATCTTACTGCACTGTATTCATGAGCTCGTGCAAGCCTCGCTTGTGTAACCCCACCGAAACAAGCAGTAACAACAACAACGGCAAAACCCACAAAAGGTCTGAAGTCTGACCATAGAAAGAAAGTCTGGAAACCACGAGGCCTGCCTTTCCATTAATTTTGTGTTTGAGGGACTTGTTTGGGGAAGAGGAGGTGGTGTTTCGTCTTGGTCAGATGACAATAAAGATCCCTTACACATGTGGAGGCCCTCAGAGTTTTCAAAGCGGTGTCACGTACCTTCTCACTTTGATCCCCACAACACCCTGGGATGGAGGCATGCAGTTTTCTAAGAAAATCCACTTACGTTTCTCCTCTAATCTCCTCTTTTGTTTCAGGCATATTGCCACTCAAGGAGCTATGCGTCTCAAGTGCAAAGAGTCAGAATAATTCAGAAAGGCAAAAATAATGGTCAAGTTTTTCTAAAGGAGTTCAGAGAGAGAGAGAGAGAGAATGTGTTTGTGTGAATGACAAAAAAATTAAGACAATGGGAGGGGGGGCGAGCCTCCCAATAATAATTCTGGTGGCCTATGGGAAAAGACTTACATAGGAGCTGGATTTACTGTTTTAATTTTCTAATTTTTATGTTCTTACTATATGGCTAAAGACTATAGCTTCGAGAATTGGTGTGTTTGCTGTGCCGGTGCTAGTTGTGGTTGGATGACATCTTTAGTAACAAACCTCATGAGCTATGTGATAACATTTGGGACCCTATGAACACAATTCTGAGATTTTTCTCTGTGTCTTTTCCTTTAGGCAATCACTTTCAGCAGGCCTGGATGCGATACTTTAGTAAAAATGCTTTAAAAAAAAAAAGTGACAACGATGTCATCTTCTTCAATAGTTTTCATCAAGTTGTCAAAGGCTTGATCCTAAGGTCCTCTGGAGGAGGAGGGCACTGTGCATTGTTCTGCTAGGAGACGCCTTCTGTAATCAATGAGGACTTTCTTCGTATCCCTCCTCATAGGCCCAGTGGAAAAAATACACACGGAGAGTGGAAATAAAGAATTTCTCACTTCAGGTGGAACTACACCTTAGACTCTGAATTCTTGAGAAGTTTCCCAGTTATGATTTCTGGTCTCTATTGAGAATGAAAACCAGCTGAAGTAGATAAATTGCTAGCCTGGAAAGCAATCGGATTGTCTGAAAGCACTGATCTTCCTTTCTTTCTGAAGTACTTTCTGGATGGTCCATATGCCTATCACAGGTAATGGTGTGAATTTAATAAGTAGATATCTTGCAAAATTTGGCCTAGGCTTTCTGCTTTGTTTTCACAAGGAAAAGAATATATAGATAATCATATATTGTTTGGCTGGAATTATCTAGACCAACCCTGCAATGATAGAAATGTCGCTTTGACTGACTAATGCATAAACTGAAGAAATGCATAAACTCTCAGAGGATTCTAGAAGGTGTGCTAGATGAGGACCCTTGTACTTGAGAGACAGGCCAGCAGTGAATTTCCTGGACTGCTGTTTTTCCCTTCCTACATATTCTGTCTTGGGCTCCAGAGCAGCCTGAAATCTAGAATTATGAGTGGGTACATGTGGTCAGAAAAAAACTTCAAGAAAAGCGGGTACTCTTTAGTCAGAGGATCTGCAGTGGGGGATCCTGGCAAGACTTTCCCTGGCCCACTCCAGGTGACAGCCAGCAAGGAAACAGCAAGTGTCCCCTCCCCTCCAGTGGCAGCAACAGCAGCATTAAAAGTGACCCATGAGGTGAAACCCTAGGGATCCTTCCCACCCGGAGCCAGAGGAGCTCCAGCAAGGAAGGATGTCAGTAAATAACAAACAGGGAGAGGCTCCTGAAAGAGCAGTAGAGCCTTGCAGCGGGAATGTGCACACCAAAGTGAATGTGCATATTCAGAGAAATAAAGGAAGACAAAAGTTTTTAAAGGAAAAAATGAGGATTACATGATTGTTTGGAATAATTGGCTGTAAGTATCCGTAACAAGGATGACATAGTCCAAGGTTGGGCAGGCAGTTACTGGGCAGCTGTTCTACTCTTTTATGTAAGGTTGCTGTGTTTTTCGTGCAAGGTTGTGGGTTTTGCAGAGTCTCTGCCATCATCAGCCGTTCAAGTATGAGAACCCTCTCTGCGTGGTCTTCCCCGGTACGCTTTGTCAGGGTTTTCTTCATATTAGTAAGTCCATTTTGATCCTGGTGACTTTTGCAAGGACATCCCTCCTCCAACACAGGCCTGGTGGAGGTGGCCCCCAGGGGGGTGAACCCTTGTGAGTCTCCCACATACTCCAGGTCAGCACCCCCAGCAAAGGGGAATTGCTGAGATCCCCTTTCTGTCGTGGTCAATGGTTCAAGATGGTTGTATGTGGCCTGAGTTGAGAAAACTGGACCCTTTACTCTGCCTTAGAGGTGGTACTACCAGAGGAAGAAGACAGTGTGCAAAGCAGAAAATCCTTTTCGGATCTGAGGATAATCTTGGAACTGGGGAAGCCTGGCCTTCTTTATTCCTTCCAAATACCTATTGCTCTATACTCCCTGACTCCAGTGTAGACAGCCATCCATTGGGTTGCAGGCTGGAGGCAAGAGAACCATCAACTGTGTTTCACACCCCAGCTCTTGTTTTGCTTGGCCAAGGCACCTGATGATCAGAGTGGGGAAAAATCAGAGTGACAAGACTGTTGCTAAGAGACAGAAACCACAAGGCTGGAGCCCACTTTCAAGAGTCATGAACCAAGATTTCTGGCTTTTGGACATTAGCCCACTGTCCCTGGCAGGATACTAACAGTCTAGCAGCCTCCAGTCTCAGCCTAAACTCTAAGGTTTTAAGAGTTAGTATTGGCAGAGAAGCTCCAGGCTTACAAAATAACATGTAATAACTGATCACCTTCTTTTGCAATCCCTAGAGAAATGCTAACGCAGCATAGCCTTCAGAATAGGAACTCCCCCAGAAGACCCCTCCCTGAAATGACCATGAAGGCAAGAAAAATGGAGTTGCTTCTTTCAACAGAAGTTTGGTTCTCTCTTTTCCTGGCTATGTTGTTTGAAGATGCCTTGAGTTCATACCATGCCCGTATCTGCCCAGCCCTCAGTCCCCTGCATGGATTATCCTTGCAAGTTTGCCCCAGCCTTGGGAGTAGAATTGAAAGCAGAGTAGAAAAGAAACCTTATTTCCTCTGGACTCATCTAGGTACTCCACGCCTGGCTTAGCACCTCTCTCCCACCCTAAGTAATA
Organism: Otolemur garnettii; assembly: GCF_000181295.1. Classification (NCBI taxonomy): domain Eukaryota; kingdom Metazoa; phylum Chordata; class Mammalia; order Primates; family Galagidae; genus Otolemur; species Otolemur garnettii. The sequence continues at coordinate 48,950,100 of NW_003852396.1, forward strand.
CCCACTGATTGCATTTTCCTTATTACCTGCTAAAATGAGAGTTTGAACTAGATGACTATTCAAGTTTTTTCAAGATTCCTCTGGAGCATGAACATGGGCATCTCTTTAACTAGAGAGCACCCCAATTGAGGAACCATGACATAAAAATGGGTCCCTCTAATTCCCTGGCACAACGCTCCACCTGTAGTAGGTCTCTTAGTGGCCATTCCATTGACTGATAATCTGGAGCAAGCCCACACAGCTCAATCTTTCTCCATATACATCCATTTTGCCTCACTGTTCTTGCCTTGGGCTGTTGTCATCTTTTGATGAAGGTCTTAAATTAACAAGCTCGTTTCACATCTAGAACTAAGAGAACCCTTCCTCTTCCACCCCCCCGCCTTCCAAATGAGGACAATTTCATCCCTATCACTCCAAGATCCCTTGCCCCCCAAAGCTCAGATACCAATTAGCCTCCAGTAGAGATTAATAAACAATACAATGATGACAGATAAAAAGACTAATTCTTTGGCCGAGAGAATCACTTTAATTAATTTAATCCTGGCTGAAAGATCAGCTGTGCTCAGGCCTGCTCACCAGCAGGGCCCATTTATCGGGGTCTGTCCCTGCCTGGAAAGCCAGGATGTGCTTGGGAGCCGGCACTTAAGCAACAATGAGAAACAGATTGTACTGTCAGGCTTCATTAAAGGTCATCATTAATATTCCAATTTGAAGACTGTCGCTGTAGCTCGATCTTTTACCAATTCTTCCCTGGCACATTGTGATGTTTGGTTCAGCTGTGAAACGTAAAAAAATTCTCCCTGGGCTCCCTGGTGGCAGAGGGTGGGTATCATTTGATGCCTGTCGCTCTGCAGCTTAAAGGGCAAATCCCTGGGGAAATGATGGTCCCTGGGATTCTGTTTGTAAATCAAGTCATGCGCAGCTGCCTGGGATTCAGATATTTTCAAGGAATGGAACTTTCTAGGATTTGGCCATAGAAAGCAGAAATAGGATGGCTTTGTCATCTTCCCCAGGAGCCTATTACAACGGTTCTCTTGCAGAAGAGCTGAAAAGGATTTTTTTAGTGGAACACTAGCTAGTGACAAATAGAATCACCATCAAAGTGGGCCAAAGCCCCTATAGAAGGACAGGAAATTACTCTGGTATTCTTTAAAGCCAGCAACCCTCACGGCCCGGTTCCATCTGGCTTTGGGGAAACAGTTTTCAGCCCACTCGCTCCTCATAGGATATGAAATTTTAATTTGCTTTTTCTACAGACTGCCAATTTTAGCTACTTCTCTTCTGCTGAAGCAATGTTTGTTTTTGTTTGGGGAAAGGGGTAAAATTTTACACATTTCCCCGCCTTTTACCTAGTAAGTAAATAACCACTTGGCTTCTCTGCCGGTTTGGGGAATTAGGTCCTCTCTGCTGGGTGTAGCTCCGTCACCTGTCTTTTCTGACTTACTTCTCTTGGGTTTTTCCAGCCACTTATTTTGGTAGTTAATCTTCTGCCTCTTTCAACACACTTGTCTTGTACTTCATTGGGTGTCAGACCAGGCTGTTTCATTTTAGATCTGGTGTCTCTCTTGCACTGGATTCGAATCTCCGAATGAATGTGACCCCAAGACCAATCTCTATCCTTCCTTCTGTCCTTTCTTTCTTCCTTCTCTCTCCCCTCTCCTCCTCTCTGTCCTCCCCTCTTCTTTGTCATTGTTCAAGTTAGTGAGTAATGTCTAGAAAAGGCAAAGTTAAAAGAGGAAATAAATGGAAAAATTTGTGTGCTAACCAGGCACTCACCCCAGAACCCCCAAGCACATTTAATGCCCAGAGTGGTATGTTATTAATGGCAAGGTCTTACTGGCAACATGTTAACAAAATCAGGAAAAAAACTAATTTTAAAAATAACCATGCTTGTGAATGAGCAAAATTAAGACTAAATTCACTTTGCTACTGCTGTTTCTGTCTGTGTGTTGAATCGTTGAGTGTCAACTATAAGAACACACCTCATTTCAACCACAGCAGTGATGCATCTATCTACTTTATTTATCAGGCTTTGAAGAAGGATATCTGAGGCTAAAACATTTTTTCTTTCAAAATATTAAGGGGGTACAAATGTTTTGGTCACATGGATTGCTTTTGTGATGCTTGAGTCATGGCTATGCGTGTGCCCCCCACCCAAATAGTGTTTATTCATTGTACCCGTCATGTGGGTTTTCCCCCACCCCTCCTCCCCCACCCAGCTCGATTCCCACTGGATTTGACTTCCTTCTGCACACATAGGCGCTCATTGTTTAGTTCCCATGTCATGGTGAGTCCTGTGGTGTTTGTCCATTCTTTAGATACTTTACTTAGGATAATAGTGTTCAGTTTCACCCAATTTGTTGCAAAAGTCATAAATTTTCATCCTTTTGATGGTTGAATTCTCCATGATATACATACACCATATTTTGTCAATCCACTCATGAATTGATGGGCACTGGGTTGATTCCACATCTTGCAGTTGTGAATTGTGCTATAGTAAATATCTGTGTGCAGGTATCTTTTGGATCACATGACTTCTCCTCCTTTGGGTGGATACCCAGTAGTGAGACTGCTGAATTGAATGGTAGGTCTACTTTTACTTCTCTGAGGAATCGCCATACTTTTTCCCAGACAAATTGTACAAAAAGAAATAAGTGGGATCCAGCCTAATCAAGAACAAGATCCCATCTCAACTAAAAATAGAAAAACTAGCCAGGCATTGTGGCAGGTGCTTATAGTCCCAGCTACTTGGGAGGCTGAGGCAAAAGAAACTCTTGAACCTAGGAATTCGAGGTTGCTGTGAGGTGTGTTGACAACACAGCACTCTACCCCAGGTGACAGAGTGAGACACTGTCTCAGTAATAATAATAATAAAATAAATAAATGGAATTTCATTAAATTAAAAAGTTTCTACATAGCCAAGGAAACAATCAACAGAGCAAATAGATAACCCACAGAAAAAATATTTGCAAGCTTTATCTCTGATAAAGGGCTAATAACCAGAATCTACAAAGAACTCAAGCAGATCAGCAAGAAAAAAAATAACCCCATTAAAAAATGGGGGAAAGGCTGGGCACAGTGGCTCACTCCTGTCATCCCAGCACTCTGGGAGGCTGAGGTGGGTGGATTGCCTACGCTCATGAGTTGAGAACAGTTTGACCAAGAGCGGAAATCCAGTCTCTAAAAAATAGCTGGGCATTGTGGCAGGCATCTGTAGTCCCAGCTACTTGGGAGGCTAAGGCAAGAGAATCGCTTGAACCCAAAAGTTTGAGGTTGCTGTGAGCTGTGATGCCATAGCACTCTACTGAGGGTGACAAAGTGAGACTCTGTCTCAAAAAATAAAAGCATGAACAAAAACTTTTCAAAGAAGATGGACAAGTGGCTAATAAACACATTTTGTTTGATGCTCAACATCAAAAATAAATAAAATAAAAATGCTCGACATCACTAATAATCAGGGAAATGCAAATTAAAATGGCAATGAGATATCACCTTGCCCATGAGAATGGTAAGAAGATGATAGAGGCTGGCACGGGTGCAGAAAGGAAAGAGTGCTTATGCATCATTGGTGGGACTGAGACTAAAACACTTTAAAACCAGTGTACTCTTTGATTTCTAATGATTTTTCAATTTTGAGTTTCAGGGATTTATGAAAACTCTCAAGGTCCAATTATTCTCATTGGAAATAGATGTGAATCCCACAGATAAACTCTAGGGCAGTACAAAACCCCTATGCACTGGATCTTTGCATGGACTGCAGAGGTTTCACATACATATCGCCAGTGAGACAAATCAGGATTGACAACTTTATTTATGTCCTCCTTGGTAGTCACTAGGGTGCTGTTCAGGTGCATACGTCACGCTAACGTTCAGACCCAGGGAAGTCTTTTCCAGATGGCTGGCTGAGTTTTCCTTGGAAGATGCTTCAGCACAGAACTCCTTGTAGTGGACGTTTTTCTCTTCTGAATATCCTCCTTTTGTGTGCAGTCTTCATGGGAGGTAAGAGCTCTCACCCTAGGGGCCAAAAGAGTCAGATCTTGCATTTCCCATCCCAGGCGTACCCAGAAAATGGACATATAACTTAACTCTGTTCAATCAGTATCTTCTGCCAAGCCTTTAAATCGGGAGCAAGCAGTGCCGGCATTCTGGGAGTTGGCAGCCATCTCCATTGCCCAGCAACTTGGAATCAGAGACCAGGCTGTGGGTGTAGCCAGGCTGTGCGGTGGTTCCTGCTACCTGAACATCCAGAGCTTTCAGGTTCCCTTCGCTGTCTCCAAACCTTGTTCTTTGGCCTCCTATCAATTCTGTAAGCACCTAGTATTTATCTAATACGCTCATTTTTTCTCTGCTATAGCCAGAGTCCCTTTTTGTTGCTGCGGTCAAAACAACTCTGATGCTACTCAGTGCAAGTCCACTTTCCATCTGCCTCTCCCTACGCAGATTGCCCTGTGAAGACACTGGTGTGTGTGTCAAATGTCTGAAGAGAAGGACGCAGGTAAAAGGGGCTGGCGCTGAAGATGTATACAGTCCCGGGTCTGAATATCTCTCTGAGTGTCTCTAGTATAAGAATGAAGGAACTGGGCGGCCCCTGTGGCTCAAAGGAGTAGGGCACCGGCCTCATATGCCGGAGGTGGCAGGTTCAAACCCAGTCCCGGCCAAAAACTGCAAAAAAAAAAAAAAAAAGAATGAAGGAGCTTGTGCTTTTGCAAGTAGTTAGCTAATGCCCTGTAATTGTTATAGGTTTGTGACGGGAAAAACCTGGAATAAACGTCATCCTCTCATCCTCTTCCTCTTTCTGGGCTATCCAGTTTACTCAATCTTCAGTGTGCTGATGGGTTGCCTAGAATATTGTTGAACCCTAAGATTCCTGAGTACTCTCTCCCCCACCGGCATACCCCAAGATTCTGGTTTAATAGGAGATTCTGATGAAGATGGTCTCAGAACCAGACATTTATATATATATATATATATATAATGATAGCTGTGTACATTAATGCAATCATGGGGTAGAGTAGTGTTTTCATATACAATTTGAGATATTTTCATCAAACTGTTAACACATAGCCTTTATGTCATTTTCTTAGTTATTGTGTTATAGACGTTTATATTCTACTTTTAGAAAGATTCACTGGTACCCTTGTAAGATAAACCATAGAGGTGATCCCTCCAATCACCCTCCCTCCACCCATCCACCCAATTTTTTTTTGTTTTTGAGACAGAGTCACCCTGGGTGGAGTGCTGTGGCGTCATAGCTCACAGCTACCTCCAACTTTTGGGCCCAAGCAATCCTTTTGCCTCAGTTTTTCTTTTTTAGTAGAGATGGGGTCTTGCTTTTGCCCAGGCTGGTCTTGAACTTGTGAGCTCAAGCAATCCGCTTGCCTTGGCCTCCCAGAGTGCTAGGATCACAGGAATGAGCCACCACCGTGCCTGGCCATTAGAACCAGATTTTGAAAAACACTGAAAGCCAGCCTGAAAATAAAGCCACTACACAAACAAGGAAAAACTAAAGAAATTCATAAAGAAACAGAGGTAGAGAGCTTTAATCAAGCCGAACCGAAAGACTGATCCACTGATGGATTTAAGAAAGAGAATATATTCCTTATATTATTTGGGCCCAAATTAAAATTGGTTGTCTTACAACTGAAAGCTCGTAACTAATATGAAAAAATGCTTTCATTATATGCTTCATATGATTAAATTACGACAACCGCCCCATGAAGAAAGTTTCAGTTTGATTGCTATCTTGCAGTTGGTGACACCAGCTGGAAAAGCAGGATCTTTGGCTGAAACAAGCCTAAGTTAGAGTCAGGACTGTAGAGGTTGGTCATTTCGTGGAATACTGACTCCCTCATTAGAGCAAATAGAACACTTGTTCCAATTCCGACTGGATTTATGTTCCATTGCCTTTCTGAAGCCTCCTCTGAAAACTGGGCCCACACTGATATTCTTTATGTGGCTACCAAGTGTAAATAGCTTCAGGGTCATAGATGCATAATTCGATTGTTCTTGAATAGCTTAAAGTTTCAGTCACTCTACTATAAGCTCCTCAAAGACAAAGACTACATCTTCTTCACATGCTTTTAGAAAATGCTCGATCAATAATAGATAATTATTGGCTGACTGAATTAAAACAAAAGGACAAGTAATCTGAAGGGTAGAATACACTGTGGTCTATTCATATGAAGAACTCTGGGTTCAAGTAGTTTCTGACACAAAGTTTCTGCTCAACAAATTGTTGCCAAATAAATGAATGAATATAAATTGAGCCTTTCAAATACAGTGAGACCCCATACCCTGACATCGGAGAATGGACTTTTTAGTGAAATACCAGAAAACAACAGGCCAGACCTGATGACTCACACCTATAATCCTAGCGCTTTGGGAGGCCCAGGTGAGAAGATCAGTTGAGCCCAGGAATTCAAGATCAGCCTGGGTAGCATAGCAAGACCTCTAAAAAAATTTTAAAAATCAGCTGGGGGTGGTGGCAGGCTGTAATCAAAGCTACTCAGGAGGCTGAGGCAGGAGGACTGCTTGAGCTCCTAAGTTTGAGGTTGCTGTGAGCTGTGATGATGTCACTGCACTCCAGCCTGGGCAACACAGCAAGACCCTGTTTCACAAAACAACAACAAAAACAGGTTAATAAAGCACCTCATCTTGCCTTCAAGGAATAATGTTTTAAAATTGGCAGTAATTCAAAGATTTCCAGTGGACACTCTTAACATCAGGGGTAGTAGCACTAACTGTGAAAGGTTTATAATCCCAACTGTTGCATAATTTAAGGTCAACATTGCTGCCTAGTACACTACAAAGCTAGAACTATAGTACACTCAATGAAAGTTATAACGTACTCCAACCACAAGCTAGGGGCCATATGGCAAAAAGATTAAGAAATTAAGTAATCCAACCACTACTGCAAACCAAAGATTTAATTTTTTTTTTGAGACAGAGCCTCAAGCCATCACTCTCAGTAGAGTGCTATAGCGTCACAGCTCACAGCAACCTCCAATTCCTGGGCTTAAGCAATTCTCTTGCCTCAGCCACCCAAGTAGCTGGAACTACAGGCGCCCGACACAATGCCCAGCTATTTTTTGGCAGTTATCATCATTTGGCAGGCCCCAGCCGGGTTCAAACTCACTGGTTCTGGTGTATGTAGCTATGCCTTAGCCACTTGAGCTATAGGTGCCACCCAAAGATTTGAATTTTAAATTAAAATACTGTTCTCACATTTGAACATAATACAAATATTTTAAAATTATATATACTTCCCAGGACATAAAAGTTTAAACACCCGCCCTTAATTTGGCATTTCCATGACACGGAAGAGTAGAAAACAATTGCTTTTAGACTAGAACACCTGATTCCGTTTCTGGCTCCAATTCAGGCAGGTCATAAACCTCTGAGATGCCTTTTCTTTTCTATGAAACGAGGTAGGGGTAACATCCACTCCACAGACTCCTCCTGAGTGTTCAATTAGACAAGATATGTTGTAAAAAAGTTCTTGATATAGTAAATATATATCGTTTAGGATGATTTAGGTTGTAAGTAACAGAAAATCTATTTCAAAGTAGCTAAATTATACCGAGAAAGTACTGGCTTCCCTAACTGAAAATCCCTGAAACGTATCTGGTGCTACTTCTGTCCACATAGCTCTTCCCTGCTGTTGAGTGCAGGTGGGTTTATCACCAGGCTGGCTTCACTCACAGTCTGAGGACGGCTGCCAGCAGTAGACTGGGCATCCTGGGAAGAGAAAGACGCGTTCCCTACCCTCCACACAAAGGTCAAAGTTTCACCGTGCCTGCGCCACTACTGAATGATGTCAGGGTTATCCAGACTGGCTTAGAGAAATCAGGGCCAACCCCATGACAAAGTATGACGTCAGTATCACCCATGGTATATAGATGCTAGACAAAGAGTGATTATTTTTTTTTCCCCAAAGGAAAGTTCAGATTGCAAATAAGGAAATAAATGCTGAATAGTCACAAATCCACAGCTTTGTATTCTGATGGATGTTAGCATCACAGCGCAGCTTGGAGTATGCACCTTTATCCACCTGTGTATTTAATCGACCTTACAGTTTTGCCTTAAGATGTTAAGTGTTTGAACGTATGGTCAGTTATTTCCTTGTCTCAAATTACTGAGACTATTCCCATAATGAAAGTCACATGACGCTTTGATTTGTAATATATGGATGAGCTTAGAGAACTGTACTGTACAAGTGGCAGATAGTGTCCTTACAGATTCACTTGTCAGTCTGGTCCTTTGAGTTTAGGATACTGATGACCAGGTTAGGATCGGGGGATTCTCTATGGTCATGTTCCTTGGAAACTAGATTTATTCATACAGAGTATGACTTTCCAAGAAAAAAAGTTTCAGCTGAACTTCTATTGGGTAATGCAGGCTTTTCTGAAACAGGTGGTTCATTGGCTCTTAGTACAATAGCGCTAATCATTTTTGTAAAAGCTTCATTTGCATAATAAATTAGAGTTGACAAAATGCTTAAAAACAATCTAAGAGCAATGGAGGGATGTTGAAATTTTGTAGAGTTGAGGCCGAGGTATCAGGTCTCTGCGTGATATGTCTAAGGTACACTGGAAACACTCATAACCAAATTCCCTAGTAATATAATTATTTAAGCCCTAAATCCTACATCTTTATTTCTCTCTACCCTTTCTAAACATCATAAGGCTTCAGATGAAACCCTGCTGCTTTACAATTATTACATGTTCTCACATATCTTTGCTGATTGGATTCTTACAATCTCCTTTGAGATGGGTAAGAATTATTAGCTGCCCTTTACATACAAGGAAACTGAACCCCAGAAAAGATAGAGGAATTGACAAAGGTCACATAGGAAGTGTCAAATCCAGATTTTCTGATTCCATGTTCAGTACTCTTTCTACAACATTATGGTGTCTACGTTTGGAAATTTATGGAGACTACTTCAAAAATGTCAGACTCACTTTGGGTTCCAAGACAGGACTTGAATGTCTTTGTCAGTAAACTCTTCAAATCAATTCGTAAGATAAGTCCTCGTCCTTGGGGAGTTTCACGAGATTGGAAGAGCTTCCACCTTACTCTGGGATGATCCTAGAAGAAGAGTTAAATGACTTAAAGTCTCTGTTTGGTAAATTCAGTAAAACTGTGGAACCCCTAACTGAAGGGCAAATAATCATTCCAAGAGCTTTGGTTCCCCTGTCAAAAATGACTCACCCATCGTCAACCATCTGTTTCTGACAATTAGCATGTGTTGCTAATCATTAGGTCCACTTTCGAACCATGACCACAGAGGGACTGATGTTCTCTGGCAGTTTATCCTGCCCTGGTAAAGAAAGTAATACCAACCACATGACTTCATGTGGGTCCTGTTGGAAGGGTGTGATCTCTTCCATGTGATTTCAAGGGACAGGGCTGTCCAATTTTAAGCTGAAGAATTTGGTTCATGGATGAAGTCATTTGTGGGGCCACTGACCACAGTTGTTCAGTTGATAACCGTTCTCCTCCTTGATTGCAGTAGATTTGATTGAAGTCACTGTAGAGAAAAGTAAAAACTAATCAAATTTTCCTACAAGAAACATATTTTTGGTTTTTGTTTTATACCTTTATACATAGTCCTTGCATCTCAATATTTGCAGCATGAATTTCACTACAAAAGCACAAGATATTGTAGACAGGAGTTTTGATATCCATTTCTGTAGTACATTAGAAAACTGAATAATGATTTTGTTATAAGCAGAGATAATTAAAGATGTGTTCAAAGTTACCATGGAAAACGGTGCGTCATCTCCACTGTAACAGGCATATATGGGGGTTATTTTTGTTATATCCGCAAAACAAAACTGTTGCCAAATTACATCACCTTAATAAATGCTGTGTATTGGATTTTTGTCTTGATAAGCATACTTCATTACTTAACATAACAAGCACATGTCATTTGAAAATTTAATTAGTGTATTTTCATTTCATTCATTTACATGTAGCTGGATTTGTACCAAATATGATATGAGGCAGAATGCTGCATTTTGATTTAAAAGTAAGATTTTTGAAAGGTAACTAAACAGACTGTTTCAGATCTGCAAAAGAAACAAAATATTGGCACTCTCTTCTTTCTGTACAATTTGAGAATAGATTTAATTAAGTTTTTCCACTTTCATCTCCAAATGAATTCTGATTCCAGACTGTTTTGGTCCATGCCAATAGTGGTGGTAGAATTTTTTCTGGACCTGCAGAATACTGCTACCTCTATTAAATGTTAGATTCCCATAGATTCCCACACAATGATCTTTGTGGATCAGGGAGCTTCAGCGAGTCCCTGCAGTGTTTAGTGTTCTTTTCTTTAAACTCTCACCAGTCAATATTTATTTGCTGCAGGCTTCATCCACAGCCCTGCAATTTATTATGATTGATGTTATGACACGATGACCGTTGGATCCCCAGGTGAATTATTTTTTCAGCAATTAAGTGTGGTCCTGCCAGTTGGAAAAACAAAGACTCTCCCTGTTATCTTTACTGTTAATATTGGATCAGGCACCGGAATCTGATAAGAAAAATGGGTTTATGAATTTTTGGCTTGTTGCTCTCTATTCATAAACCTTTCTTAAATATCATCTTAAAACATAACAGGACATTTTCGCCTGCTATGACTCTGCCAGAACCCTAATTTCTACATTTTAATAAGTTGTATTAATTTTCAGTCATTAAATAATTGTTTCACTGGAGAATGAATGTGGGAGGGCTACACTGATTATAATTTTCACCTGTGATAAAGATGAAAATGAACTGTCTGCTATTGTCATCAGATTGTGGATAAATTTTCTTGTTCATAAATATTAAATATTATAAAAATAAATGTTGGCAATAGTAACAGTTATCAATTATATTTCAGCTGTTATTCCTCAAAGGCTTACCATAAATTATCTCATTTAATCTTCCCCAAAACTCTATGTCCTGAGGCATCCATTTTACAAATTAAAAAATTTAGGTACAGATTGCTGGATTCCCAACTAGCGAGTAGCCAAGCTGGGATTTAAACTTGGATCTATCTGCCTGCATAGTTTGTGCTCATAAGTTTGAGAGCAACATAGCATAAAAGCCACATCTGCAATCCAAATATTCTGACAATCCTTAATGGTCCGTTAAGAATACAGTCCATATTTACTCTTATTTAAAAATATATATATATAAAGTTACTTATAGTCATCATGAGGAATCAAACAGGCAAATGCAGAATTTGGATCTTTCTTCCACATGCCGGTGGCATTCGAAAAAGATAGGAGAGTAAGGAAAGGGGGAACTGTTCTATCTAGACCAAAAGATGCTTTAGACATAGAACAACCCAATACAGTTTATAGACCTTGTTGGGCTACTGACTCAAAAAAATTACAAAATTATATTTGAGACAATTCGAATTATTGGGATATGAATTAGATATTAAATAATAAGAAGAAATGTTATTGTAAACTATAATAAAAAAAAGCTCCATAATTTTCAGGGCAGCAAACCGAAGTAGGTAGGGACAAAATAACAGGATGTCTGGGATCTGCTTTAAAATACTTCAGAAAAAGGTTAGAGAAAAGCAGAAAGGTGAGATGAAGCACAGGTGGTGACCTCTTGTTAACTGCTTTATCTGGGTGATAGATGCAAGAATTCAACATACAATTCTTGTTTCTTTTATGTATATGTCAATTTTTCATAACAAGAGCAGTGAAAAAAAACCTACTCGCGAGTATTTTGTCGACGCATAAATGGTTGATATCTGTAATCCTGATCTCAAAGCTTTAAATTGTAATATCATGTTTACCCGCAAGTCAATGTGGATGTCGAGCAGTCGGCGCTGAGATATTTAGCGCTGCACTGCCCCCTCGTGGTTTCTATCGAGTTTACAGCATCCAGGCTTGGCTCAAATCCCCTCACAGCCTTCCTCCCACCAGTCTTTCCTCTTCCACTTCAATAGTTGAGCTTGCCCACTAGTTTTAAATTTAAATGGAGGTTTTAGAAGGCTCTTAGCAGATAATAGTGCCTTTGCCCGTGCTGGAATCCTGAACGCTTCCTTCCCTGCCCTTGGGATTTTCTGCCCTTCACTGCTCTTTCTTAACAGTAAATTGAATAAAAGTGCTAAAAAGACCCCAAAGTAGCCAATTTCCAAGAGCTCAAATGTTGGAAGAGGAAACTGTAGGATTTATCAAACTGAGAAGCTGATTTTGTTCTGGTAATCTAGTTTTATAATTATTTAATTATGAATTCCCAGTTATAAATAAGTGCTGTTAATAAGGTCTCCTGAGACTCAGAACCATATTTGACCAGTGGTCCAGCGGATGAAAACTCCAACTCAAAGGTGTCCTTAAAATGACTTAAATGGGAAAATAAATGAAAATTTTTTTAAAATAATAAATATGCTAAAAGATGTAAAATAACTCCCTTACCAAACAAAATCTAACTTACCGATAACTTAGTTATTATAAAGCCAATAACTAAGAAAATTTTTATAAAACCAATAACTAAGTTTTCCTCTCCCAACTCTTATGTTGTTTTATGAGATGACGTAATTTCAGTCCAATTTCTTTTTTCCCAATCATATTTGGCTATCTTGTTTCCAATTTGCATTCAGACAAATCCTGTACCACACACAGTCGATCAATATAAAAAGTTCAGTTATTAAAATGAGATTTGTAGCCTCTTTTATCCATAGACAGTATGAATCCAATTTATACCTTTCCTTATAGATCACTCTTCACTTTTCAGTCTCTTCAGAATCATATAATTAATTTGATCCCCACAAAAAGCTGGGAGATAAACTGGTCTGAATTATTATTTTATACCTAAGGAAATAGGGATACAAGGATGCAAAAAGGTTTTTCCCTAGAATGAGATCCCAGAGCTTTTAGGCTCCTAAACTGGGGCCAATTCCACCATAACAGTACATAGACCCTGCCTTGCCCTTAGGGAAGAAAGCAGAGTTTGGGAATATCTACACTCAATTTCACTAAGCAGATCCTGCTATGGAAACTGAGAAAAATAAGCTTGTTTTAAGGGTAGGGTTGATAAATCTCTCAAAGTGTGCATGTACGTGCTTGCATTTAATCTCTACTATGTAAAGATGTAAAAGATTAAACAAAAAAAAATTGGGGGCCAATGTTAGCAAGTGTATGATGTTCTTAAGTATTCTCCTTCTCTCCAAGCTGTCCAATGGAGTCACAGAAAGCTAACCCACATTTGTTCTTTTAATTATGCAACAAACATTATTTAATGGTTGTGCTGGTTGGGCACTATTCTAGGTGTTGATGATATAACACTGAGCAAAATGTTACTTCTAGTAAGACAGTGAGTAAATAATACAGCATAGTATGCAATTGAGGGATCAATTTGATGGCTCTGACTATAGTAACCCATTTCCTCAAGGAAATGAGAAGTCAGGGAAGGTCTGCATTGTATGGAAATGCACTGCTATTACATAATGCCAAAATGGGCTCCTTTTTTTTTTTTTAATTTGTTTTTGTTTTTATTGTTTGGGATTCATCTAGGGTACAAAGAACCAGGTTACACTGATTGTATTTGTTAGGTAAAGTCCCTATTATAAATGTGTCCTGCCCCCAAGAGGTAAGTTACACAGTGTGACCCCTCACCCACCTCCCTCCTTCCCTCTCCCCACTCCCCCATTCCCCTATCCCCACCATGTATTAGGTCATCTGTTGTCCCCATATCGGAATTGAGTCCATTGGATTCTTGCTTCTCCGTTCTTGTGATGCTTTACTAAGAAGAATGTATTCCACCTCCATCCAGGTTAATACAAAAAATGTAAAGTCTCCATCTCTTTCAATGGCTGAATAGTATTCCATGGTGTACATATACCACAGCTTGTTAATCCATTCCTGGATTGGTGGACATTTAGATTGTTTCCACAATTTGGCAACTTCAAATTGAGCTGGTTTTTAGAGAAAAACATGGAGAATTCTCAAAGAACTCAAATTAGACCTCCTATTTGATCCTGCAGTCCCATTACTGGACATCTACCTAGAAGATAAAAAGTCATTTTATGAGTCAGGGTTTTGCTCTGTCACCTAGGCTAGAGTGCAGTGGCATCATCATAGCTCACTGTAACCTCAAGCTCCTAAGCTCAAGCAACCCTCCTGTCTCAGCTTCCCTAGTAGCTGGGACTACAGGTGCGCACCATGGTGCCCAACTAATTTTCTATTTTTTGTAGAGATGGGGTCATGCCATGTTGCCCAGAATGGTTTTGAATTCCTGTCTTCATGCAATCCTCCTCCTTGGCCTCCCAAATTGCTAGGATTACAGGTATAAACCACCATGCCTGGCCCTAGGTGGTATATTTTTATTTTATTTTTACTTTTTATATTTTTTATTATTGTTTCAAGTTAATTTGAGGGTACAAAGAATTAGGTTATAGTGTCTGCATTTGTTAGGTAGAGTGCCTCTTATATTTATGTCCCGCCCCCAAGAGGTATGCCATATACCCTGACACTGTGCCCCTTAAGTGGGAGCACACCCACCCCTCTCCCTCCCCCCTCCCCGCTCCCACCCCCACCAAGGTGGCATATTTTTAAAGGTCTTATACAAGGGTGCAGTTTTATCCCTTCTGGGAATACCAGTTTTATGATAAAAGGATAAAACTGGATTCAAATCCTGAGTCTTCCATTTACAGGTTGTATGATTTTCAATGAGTTATTTAACAGCTTTTATGCTCTGATCCCCAATAATATTAGTACATATCTCGTCTCTACTTCACAAAGCTATCATGAGGAGTTAAAAGAAGAGGGAAGACATGGAAAGCACCTAGCGCAGTAAATGACACAAAGTAAGAAATGAATAAACAGAGCTGCTGTGTCACTTACAATTCTTTCTGTTGCAAGTGATTGGAAACAAAAAAGGAACATAGTGGCCTGCATAACTGTATCCAGCAATGCCTCAGGGGACAATTTCTGTCTCTGCTGATTGACCCTGATCTACTTTTGCTCACTCCTCGGCAGATCCTCTTCCCACGTAGCATAATGTTCTGCATTAGGTAATGGGGCTCAGGACACACCTGCAGTGCACCTTTGCATGTTGAGTATTTTAAGCGGAAGGAATTTGAGAAACAGCAGGAAAGACTCTCTGACTCTCCCTTGCCCTTCTCCCCTAAATAAGGTCACAGACCCTCATAGAGAGGTGCCCTTCCTGTACCTGGAGGAAAGGAACATCCATTTCTCTAAAGAAGCAGGACACCAAAAAATTTAAACAAGGGTTGTGCCTGTGGCTCAAAGGAGTAGGGCACTGGCCTCATATATTGGAGGTGATGGGTTCAAACCCAGCCCCAGCCCCAAATTGCAAAATAATAATAATAATAATAAAAAATATATATACACACAAACAGGTCTTAGCTACCTTTAGCTCACACCCTTTGTCCACATTCTTCCAGAACTTTCCAAACTGCCCATGACTTTCCATGATTTTTCAAACCTAGCATTAAAATACCCAGGTTTAACGACTTTTTCTGGTCTTCGTTTCTTTATGAAAACTCCCATGTCACATACAATTTACATTCAATAAATCAGAACACATATCTCTTGTTAATCTGTCTCTTGTTAGAGAGGCCTCAGCGGGGAACTGAAAAGTCCAGGGGAAAAAAAGGTATTTTTCCTCCCTTACAGTTTCTGGTGACCCCAAAGGGACAGTGGATGGCTCACTCACTCTTAGTCCTGCAGATGGGATCCTGAGAAACTGACAAGAAACAGAGAAAGGTAAGTCTCCAGAGTCAGCTTTCCTGGCTCTTCATTGGTAGTTCCCAGTTGACAGAAGAAAGTAAAAAGTTCTCCTTGTTCCTTTTTTTTTCTTCCAAATTTTAACATATTTAAAATTTTTTCCAAATAGGAACAGAAGAAGAACATTTGTATATAGATCAGTTCTTTGGACTGTGACCCTTATGAGTACCCCAATCTCCTCCATCCCAGGGACAGCTATCATTTTCCTGTTTATCTCATTTTACACCCTGAGAAGTTGACATGGCTTTCTGCCTGCCAGAGCCTGTCAGAGGAAGCATGAGCCAGCTCTCACGGAAGACAGAGTCTTGGCTCGGCACCTGTGGCTCAAGCAGCTAAGGTGCCAGCCACATACACCTAAGGTGGCGGGTTCGAATCCCCAGCCCAGGCCCGCCAAACATTGATATTCAGATGTTTTTTGGATGGCTGCAACCAAAAAATGGCCAGGCGTTGTGGCCGGTGCCTGTAGTCCCAGCTACTTGGGAGGCTGAGGCAGGAGACTCGCTTGAGCCCAGGAGTTGGAGGTTGCTGTGAGCTGTGATGCCACGGCACTCTACCCAGGGGGATAGCTTGAGGCTCCATCTCAAAAAAGAAAAGAAAAGAAAAGAAAGACAGAGTCTTCCTTTTTTTGGGTTTTGGGAGTGGTCCAGATCTTAGAAGACTGCATTTTTGGTACCCTCTTTGAGGACGGCTTTTTGTCATGGTTAAACTATAAAAATCTTACTAAGTCATAAAAGGCCTATTGGTCTTTGTTTTGGGTCAACTGAAATAGGTTTGGTTTAAAAAAAGAAAAAAAAATTTCTTTTGAGAAGGAGTCTTCCTTTCTTGCCCCCAGTAGAGTGCTGTGGTGTCCTAGCTCACAGCAACCTCAAACTCTTGGGCTCAAGCCATCCTCTTACCTCAACCTCCCAAGTAGCTGTTACTACAGGTGTCTGCCACAATGCCTGGGTTTTTGTTTTTTTTTTTAAGAGACAGGGTCTGGCTCTTGCTCAGGCTGTTCTCAAACTCGTGAGCTCAAGCAATCCACCTGCCTAAGCCTTCCAGAACGCTGGGGTTACAGGTGTGAGCCACCTCGCCTGGCCCTAAAAAAAAATTTTTTTAAAGAGTATAATACTGTCAGGAATATTTATGGTTTGTCCCAGCTAAATCCTGATAATAACATATTTGAAAAGATTTTTTAAAAAATCTATGGTCAGAAGTTGGCCTAATTGGAAGTTGATATTCAGAACTTGATAGGACCAATTTTTCAAGGGCTCTCTGTTCCATTTGAAGCAATTTCTGTTCCTCCCATCAGAAATTCTCAGTCAACTAAAACCCCCTTCCCAAATCCTTCCTGACTAGTACGTGCCCTTCCAACTCTGTCCCCCTTCTTGTTGGCAATTCTGCAGAGGATAATCTGGTACATCACTGGCTTCTTGGGGAACCTAAGAGCTCCCTAAACTGGCTTAAGACTTCGTCCTTCCCGTAGCTGCTGTGCCTGCATTCTCCTTTGCCACCTTTCCTTCGGCTCCCTGAATTCTTTGCTATGTCCCCCTTCCAACCCCTACCGGCTGCATCCTTCCGTCCACCCCAACCAGACCTCTCCCTACTCCAACACCTCAGTCCTTGAACTTTAGGACCCACTGCTCTCAAGAGACTCAGGATCCCCAAAAGCAAATGCCTGAGGCTGTAAAAGCAAAAAGTAAATTGAAAATGCTCTTAATATTGAATCCATTCAGACGGGCTTTGAAAACACCCAGACGGCCGCTAGGTGTCTCCATAGTCACTTGCCTAGAATGTATTAATAGTTGACACCACCCTGTGCTCGCTTGGGCAGCACATATACTAAAATTGGAATCATACAGAGGTTTGCTGGCCCCTGGACAAGGATGACATGCAAATTCAAAAAACGTTCCACATTTACAAGCCTATTAAAAGTCAACTTGGAAAAAAAATAGTTGTAAGATTACATATCAGAACAAATCAGAATTTTAAGAGCCTTCTGTACAAATATTGGTTGAAAAAAAAGTTATAGCCATCATTGAGTAGCTACCCTTAACTTGTTCTATCTGCTCAAAATACAATTTGGATTAAAAAATAAGAATAAGGCTAAAAATGAGAATAAACTCTTTTGTCAAAGGGTGGAATTTAGTATTTCTGTATTTGTACCTACTCATGGCTAAGATTTAGAAAGAAAGCTATACTATCTGTTTACATGTGTGTGCATACGCGTCTATGCATATGTTATGTACATGTGCTATTTTTCCACCTCTGAATGGTATTTCCAAAATTAATTTGTAAAAAGTACAATTTAACTGACAAAAAAAATCTACTCAGGGCAGTGCCTGTGGCTCAAAGGAGTAGGGCGCCGGCCCCATAAGCCGGAGTTGGTGGGTTCAAAACCAGCCCCTGCCAAAAACTACAAAAAAAAATCTACTCACATAAATTAAGTTTTCACTCAGAAAAATAAGAGCTAACCCAAATGATTTTACAGTTCCTGTGAATTGGGTTATCTTTGGTAAAGAAGAATATTGTTAGTTTAGTTAAAAAAAAAAAAAAGGATATGCCTTGGGGTTGTCAGTATTAAATATAATGCAAACATACAACTTTGTGTCAAACCATCTTCTGTTATCTCTACTAGATATTTAAGGTTATAAAACTATAAATCTAACCTAAGAACAAAATGTACAATAAAAATGAATTGCTTGATGATGTTTGTCAAATACAGCAGTTTTTAAGACCACATGTTTTAACTTTTTATGTTTTTTTATTTCGGTGATATATTGATAATAACTAAAAGAGTGGATAAGAATATTCCTAACACAGAGGAAGGAGAGATGCTTGAGCTGTTAGATACCCACCCCAATGACCCTGGTTTGATTATTTCACATTGTGTGCCTATATCCAAACATCACACATACCCTACATTTTACAAAAAAATGTACCCATAATGATTTTTTAAAAGTTAGTTAGATGTAGTTTTGAATAAGAAATGTATGATGGATTTGTTTTTGTTAATAGAAAAAGAGAATAATTCTGTCCTAAAGTAGAATGACTGGTTGTTTCAGAATGAGCAAAGATAAAACAAGTAGGATAAAATCTAATAGATAATACAAAAAAAAAAAAAAAGGTAGCTTTGTAGAAAAGGAATTTTATATGTGGCCAAGCTGCTAAGATTGAATAGATTTGTTTATTTATAAGTTTTCTTTAAAATGAACTTTAATATAAGTGTACTGATGCAAAAGTAAAATGACAACACTTTCTTCAATTATCCGTCTTCTCCTAATAGAAAATTATAAAAAGGCATTTTTTAAATTTATTTATTTTGCAATTTTTGGCCAGGGCTGGGTTTGAACCCACCACCTCCAGCATATGGGGCTGGCACCCTACTCCTTTGAGTCACAGACACCGCCCAAAAGGCATTTCTTTACTTTTGAAGTAATCTGCCTAGAAAACAAAAATTTGTGTTTTATCAGAATAATTCCCTGAACTTCATGTCGTCTTTATCAGGTCTTTGATTACTTATGAAAGTTGAGTCTTTTCAATACTAAAATTGCTAGGTTTTGTTCACAGCTATATAACTTTCTGTATTTGTCTTTAAAATCTTTTATTGTTGGCCTCTTTGCCTACTTGTCCTGGCAATCGAGGCTGTTGGCTGTCGATGGTGAATGGATCCTGCTTTGTAAGCTTTCTTAGTCTGTAAACCTGTCTTTCTCTTCCTCAATATACTTTGTTTCGTGTTTGCCTTTAAAAAAAAAAAACAACTTTCATTGTCACTTTAGTTATCAGATAACTAAATATTGTCTCATAGTGATCAAGAATCCTATTTAATCAAGTGTTCAAACATTTTGACATTTTTGTCTCTCTTTTTTTCTTAGACAGAGTCTCACATTGTCCCCCTTGGTAGAGTGCTGTGGCATCACAGCTCACAGCAACCTCAAACTCATGGGCTTAAGCTATGCTCTTGCATCAGCCTCCCAAATAGCTGGGACTACAGGGGCACAAAACAACACCACGTTTTTTTGTTTGTTTGTTTTTTTGTTTTGCCCCAAAAGTGAGATGGGGCCTCACTTTTGCTCAGGCTGGTCTGGAACCTGTGAGCTCAGACAATCTGCCCACCTTGGCCTCCCAAGTGCCAAGAGATTACAAGTGTGAGCCACCCTACCCGGACCACTTTGACATTTTTGATTAATTTCCCCAAATCAGATTCTAAATTAAGTCTTTTTGACTTAATTAAATCAGATTCTAAATTAAATCAGATTCTAAATTAACTTAAAATGTCCCAGAGTGCCCCATGTAAATATCAGAGGATTTATTTTCTCATTTTGTAAAAGAGAAACATTAAACTAATTATATTTATTTGTTGTTAAATTACACAGGAAGCATTTTCAATTAAGAAGTGATGCTAAAGCCTTCTGTATGTTATATTTGGATGGGTATATCTTACCAATATAAATGTTTTGGAATAGAAATGTATTAATACCCCTATTTTTTAAATGCCTGGCATAAATAATGTTATTAGTCATGATTCCAATTATTACCTTGAATTGTGCTATGCCGCAGAAGTAACCAAATTTCTTTCCCAATTACATCATAATGAATTCTCACCAGATCTTTAACCAGGGTTATTTTTAGTCTTTTGTCCTTCAAGGGTAGTTATTGTTCACTCTGATTGTTCCTGAAATTTTTTGCAATCACCTAGGCAAAATTACTTCACTTTAAAAGAGATTAATGGAAAAGAAAGTATTCAGGAATACAGATTTTTGATAACTTTCAGATTATGCCATTGGATTGGGTAAGAATTTTGAGAACTCTAATAAAAGAAACTGATGGGTTCATAAAACTACTAACTCAAGAAAAAGAAGAACAAGAATTAGTTACATAGAGCTGAATGAATTGATAAAGGATAATTACGGATTTTGTTTTGGAACATTGCTGGTTCTTTAATGTTTTATTTTTCAGAATTAAGATGCCTATCTCTCTTTTCTCTTAATCTGTCTATAGCTTACAGTTATTGGGTAAAGTATGCCTATGTAAACAAAAATAAAGCATTTACTTTTTCTTCCTACTTGATCCCTTCAAAGTTTGGAAATTATTAGCAAGTACTCCTATTTTCATAACAAGATAGTTATTTGCATATATGCAAGAAGAATCTTATCTCCTTATAACAAGACGTACTTGGGGTTATATTACCAAGGCGCTGACTGAAATGTCTGATTTTAAAGCGCTAAAGTTGATTTTATGGAGCCATTTCTTACAAAACACTCTTGCAGAAAAATAAAATAGCTTGCTACCTGACTTACAGGTGAGTAAGGAAGGTCACTTTTTGGCAGGCCCAGGATCCTCAGACTATTCTGGGAACCTTGAGAAGAGAGAAATTTTTTTTTTTAATCTCCATCTTTCTTTTTATTTTTTTCAGTTTTTGGCCAGGGGGTGGGTTTGAACCCATCACCTCCAGCATATGGGGCAGGTACCTTACTCCTTTGAGCCACAGACACCACCCCGAGAAGAGAGAAATTTATCAAAATGTATAGGTATTTCAGGCAAAAGCTGATGGTGAGTCTTTGGCATCACTTTCTTGTCTTAAGAGGCTTTTAATAGGCTCAGCGCCTATAGCTCAACCGGCTAAGGCGCCAGCCATGTACACCTAAGGTGGCAGGTTCGAATCCCCAGTCCGGACCCGCCAAACCAACAATGACGGCTGCAACCAAAAAATAGCCGGGCGTTGTGGCGGGTGCCTGTGGTCCCAGCTACTTGGGAGGCGGAGGCAGGAGACTCGCTTGAGCCCAGGAGTTGGAGATTGCTGTGAGCTGTAAAGCCACGGCACTCTACCCAGGGGGACAGCTTGAGGCTCTGTCTCAAAAAAAAAAATAAAAAATAAAAGAGGCTTTTAGTAGTCTAATCTGTAATTGCTTATGAAAAGTTCCAGTAACGCTAACTAAAAGAAAAATGAGACCTAAGTAGTTAATGACTATTCTTATTACAGTGATGTAAATAAGCAGGCTAAGTTTAGTGATCCTAGACTTATTTTGCAAACACATTAGCCTTATTTTGATTATATTTGATAGAAATGGCAGTGATTATGGATAGAAAAATGATGTTTCAATGGGAAACTATAACATACCTTTGTGGATATTCAGTTTTTGTCCTGTTCATTGTCTTTAGGGTTTTGCTTTCTGCCTATAAACTTGACTGGATCCTAAATCTCTTTTCCTCCAACAGCCGTCTACAGCCCTCCAAATTAACATTTCTAGTTTTTCTCTCATCCTCTTGACTTGGCACCACTAACAGCTAAAATCTCACTACTCAGATTCTTATTTGGACTATCTGAAGAAACTAGTAAGCTAAAGCTGTGCAATTTGATATAAACTTAAATCACCGCAACAGATAATGTATTGGCAACCTTTGAGCCTGTTGCTTGGGTCACTCATGAAGTTTGCTGAAACACCCAATGATATTACCAAAGACATTCAAACTGGAAATCAGGAAAACCTACCAGATTGCTACAGCTTGTCCTCATTCCAATATCTAAAGATGCTTCAAGTTTACATCCAGAAATCTTTTCAACAAACTGCCCACTGGACTCAAAAAGTAAGTTTATAATTTGCTCCAACTGTTAACTCTTTGCTTTTCTTTTGTTTCCATAAAAATAGCTCTCATTAAATAGCTGATTGCTCCCACCATATAAAGACCAAACTTAGATGGATACCTACACTCACCTTTAGTACCTCTTCCTGAAGTGAAATGAACTGTTTAACTGGACTCACCTATTTTCAGGACTGTGAGACTAAGTCAGTGTATTATGGCACAATCTACCAACTCAGTATATGGACAGTAAGACTTCTTAGGGGAAAGTTTCAGAAGGGAGAATGTTGAGGTTGAGACTATGCTATCCCAAATATTGTACCATGGCATATTAAATATTTTAAGTTGAAGGAAATTATGAACTGGTAAGAAGGACTATTTGACATTCCCTCACCCTTCTTTCCCAAAGCAGCTCATTAGGCCCACAGGTGAGAAGTGCCCTCCCTCTGCCTAGAAGAAAGGAACATTCTTATTTCTTAAGGCAGAGGGACACTGAAAATAATGTGAAGAATAAGATTTGCTCAGTTTATTACCCTTAGCTCATACCTTTGTTCTATCACTTTCATGACTTAACAGCCTTCATCAAACCTAGCATAAAAACACTCAGGTTTAACCACTTTGTTACATCTTCATTTCCCATTAATTTCAGGAGCCTATGTCACATAAAACACACATTAAAAAATTTATTTATGTTAAATAAACTTACATGATTTTCTCTTGGTGGTCTTTCATTTGTCACAGAGGCCTCAACTGAGAATTCAGAAGAATAAAAGGAAAAGATATTTTTCTTCCCCTACATATTCTCACAGTTCCAGGTCCAATGGTAAAGACAGTTCATCTCTCTTTTCAACAGTCAGAGCCAAATTCAGAAATGATGTCTCATGAGCTCCGATTGAGTAATATTCCAAACCTCAAACAATCACTGTGATCAGTGGGAAGAAGCATTCAGAGTGACTAAAGGTGAATCATATGGCCACTCTTGGAGCTGAAGGTGGAATTCATTCTAGAGGCACCAGATGGGAAGGGGTAAGTCAAAGAAGGAGTGTTAATAGATGCTAAGAAGGCTCGGTGCCTGTGGCTCAAGTGGCTAAGGCACCAGCCACATACACCTAAGGTGGCGGGTTCGAATCCCCAGCCCGGGCCCGCCAAACACCAATAATGGCTGCAACCAAAAAAATGGCTGTAGTCCCAGCTACTTGAGAGGCTGAGGCAGGAGACTCGCTTGAGCCCAGGAGTTGGAGGTTGCTGTGAGCTGTGATGCCATGGCACTCTACCCAGGGGGACAGCTTGAGGCTCTGTCTCCAAAAAAATAAAAAATAAAAAAATAGATGCTAAGAAGTAAAGAATACCTAGCTGTCTACTATAACTACTGTCACTAATTTAGGTCAGAGTAAATACTAATAGATCATAGAGCATAAATTTGTGTGAATTTTGAAGAAAATATTAACAATTTCATAAAATGTCTTGTTTTGGTATTCCCCAAGCTCCAAAGATATGTTTGCACTTTTCTCTGCTATGGGAAGTGTCTCAATCTATTTACTCAATATTTATTAAGCATCTACTAAGTTCCAGGCACTAATATAGGTACAAAAACAACATCTGAATTCATAGAATTTGCTTTCTAGTGGGAAGTTCACCCATACCTGTGCATAACCTGAGATGACTGGATTTGGGCATGCATCCTTCAGCAACTCTCCCCAACTCTGTTTTCAACTAGAGAAAAAAATTGTGTTCCTTAGTTTAGCTCTTCTTCTTCTGTCATTGCTGAAAGGAACTTTTAGTTTTAAAGGGCGTTTCATGTCTTTTCCTCCTGGCCATTTACCACACAATCTCTAGTCTCCTGTTCCCCTGGTCAAATGGGAAGAATCCAAACTGTTTGTTGATTTTCAGGCTCTTTAATCTCCAGCTGCCACTTTGAAGTTTGAGGTAAAATAGGGTGTCCTTTCCTTCATGTGACTACTGCTGAAATATTCTTTCTAGGTATCATTTGTTTGATTTGGTGAGAAGGATGATTATAAAATCTGAAACCACTTAGCCATCTTTTCCCAAAAGGCTAGGGGGCTTATAGTTTGTTAAAGTTTTTTTTTTTTTAACAGTACTTTAATATAGAAGAACTGGACACTGACTATGTGTGATATCGAGAGCTTTATATACGTTGCCTCACTTAATTTACTCAGCAGCTTCAAATGGTATATTTATTATTCTCTTTACAGGCATTAAAAGGTTAAGAACTTCTCCAACTTACACAGGTAGCAGGTATAGAGTTTTATTCTTTCATTTATAAGATGAGGGAATTAGATTAGATATGATTTCCTTTCCCGCTCAGCTCTGTGATGGTTGTAATATTTGACTCCATCTGGACTCCCAAGGATAGGTAGTATCTAAATAAAAATTACTAGAGACTGTGTTCTTGAATATGACATGATTCCAAGCACTTTGTATGGATTATCTCATTTAATCATCACAACATCTACTGGAGTAGATACTATTTTCATTCCATTTTATAGATAAGGAAACTAGGGCATAAGAAGGTCAGCAACTGGCCAGGTGGGGTAGCTCATGCTTGTAATCCTAACACTCTGAGAGGGAGAGGCAAGAGGATTGCTTGAGTTCAGGAATTCAAGGTCAGCCTGAGCAAGAGCAAGACCCCGTCATTACTAAAAATAGAAAAAATTAGCTGGTTATACTGGCCCATGCCTGTAGTCCCAGCCACTGGAGAGGCTGAGGCAGGAGGATCACTTGATCCCAGGAGTTTGAGGTTGCCCTAAACTATTATTCCCCACTGTACTCGACCAGAAGCAACAGAGTGAGGCTGTCTCAAAAAAAAAAAAAAAAAAAAAAAGATTAATAGCTAAAATGTTCCCTAAATGAGTACTGAACCCAGCGGTCTTATTCCAAAATCCTTGTGCTTAACTTACACATACGTCTTCTGACACTATTAATTGGTAAACAGGTAAGGAGGGTAAAGAGAGATTCAAGTAGGAAAAAAATAAAGTATTGTGGAAAGTTTAACTTCTGCTGTTACTGATGGCTTCAGTGGAAAACTGTGGGTTCACTTATCTTTCTACCTACAGCATCAAACACAATAGCAGGCATACAACTGAATGTGTTATATGAATTAACTCATCACTGGCCACTTCCTTTACTGTCTGTTTTCTCCAAATTTGCTTACTTATTTTAGCTTTTTCACTTTTGAAGTACTCTATCCCCCACTGAAGGTATTAGCCGATAAACTTATGCTCATAATCATTCATTATTTATTTATTTATTTTTTAGAGACAGAGACTCACTTTATTGCTCTTGGTAGAGTGCCACAGCGTCACACTTCATAGCAACCTGCAGCTCTTGGGCTTACACGATTCTCTTGCCTCAGCCTCCCGAGTAGCAGGGACTACAGGCGCCCGCCACAACGCCCGGCTCATAATCATTCCATTTTTAAAAATCAAAAGCACTGATCGTAAGTATCCCTATAAATAAAGATCAAAGGGGATTTTCCAGCACCAAGCAGTTTCTGGGAAAATAAAGCATTTCCACTTTCTCTGGCGCCCTCTAGTGCTTTGTGGCTGCAACTGCTCAAGAGTGTTGATGTGTTGATGCTCCCAGGCATGGGAGACTGAAACTCAATCTGGATTTATTTTCTGCATTGGCACACACACACCTTTAGAGACTTTGATTTCAGACTTCATTCAGATAGCGAATATCCACTGAGGTAACCCATCCAGTTTGTGGTCATTAGTTACAGCCATCGGGGTTCGCAACATTTGTGGCTGCTCTGCTAATCCAGCTCTAGTCTTGCTGAAGCCCTCTGCCCCTTCGGTCTGTCATTGTCCCCTCCCCGAGACCCTCTGGTCTCTTTAACTTCCTTCATGGTCCTTCTTGTTTATCAAAAAGGAGACATGCTGTCTCAATGGAAATCCTTCTCAGGAGAGAACTGTCTTTTGAAGTGGGGTGATAGTGGGAAAGGAGATATGATCTCCAAGGACACGGTGGTTTTGTAGGGGGGCATCCTTTGCCAGTGTTTTTCCTGCCACATTTTTTTTTCGTTCTTATTTTTCTTTTGAACTAACCTTTTGCTGCCTCCATTAAAGAGCATGTCTGAGAGCCACTACTTGCACAGACCCACTGCTTGCACAAGGCATCATCTGTACTGTAAATGTGTTTGACAGGTTGACCCCTTACTCGCCTTCTGGGTCTCACATATGAGGTATGGAGAAATCTATCTGCGCATTTTTCTTGAGCACCTACTGGGTGCCAAACACTGCCCCAGGGTTGGGGCTATACAGCAGTAACAGAGATGTGGCAACTGACCTCTCAGGGCCTTCCTGGTTTGACGAATACCGTGCTTAACTACTGGGATTTGCCCAAGGTCACAGAACTATGATGTGAGTGGCCAGGATTCAGATCTACTTCTGTCTGGCTACAGAGTTCGTGCTTTCCACCACATTAGGAGTATCAGTTAGGATTCCCTCTGGAAACAGAGTGTTTCAATGGAATGACTGGGGGGAATTTAGTAAAAGATATTTACAAGAGAATGAGAGGGCTAAAGAAAACTTCACAGGGATGTTAGAACAGCAGAGAGCCCTCATCACTTTAGGTATGAAGGGTAAGGTGAAGAGGTGGTTACTGGGACCTGGGAAGAGGACCTTTAGGTGTAAGAGAGGCTCAGACAGAAGTTATGCTCTTTGGTTGAGGTATAGCAATCCTCCAAGGGGTGAATTTGGGGGAATAAAGACCCTAACCTCACAATCTCCTCCCCACCTCTGGCCCTGCTTCAGTTTCCTGTTGGAGACTCCTATTTGGCCAGATCCAACCAGAAGCCAGAGGACGAGGTAACCTGGGAGAGGTAGCCTTAGAGGTCAGCTCATGGGGTCACAGAAAAGGACACAGAGGGTGGAAAGTAGATCTGAAGGTGCAAATAAAAACTGCCCAGCATGCTAGGCTTTTCCAAACTTGACTCCTGTGGATACTGCCCTCTTGAATTGGTCAGATTCCATGCTCATTATCACTCATCTGTACGTAACATTTTTTGAAAATTTCCTCACTTTTATAAACTTTTATTAAATGTGTCACTAGCAAGAAGTGCTAATAAATAGATTAATAGTAATTAAGGTAATATGCTATTACCTTATACAGAAGAAAACCATAAACAATAAATACAGTGAAATAAAGTCTATTAAATTAAAAAAAACTAAAATTAGACAATAATTATAAACGATCCTATATCTCATGATGCCCTGCACAGCCTGGGTCCTACTTGCTTCTCTAGTCTCCCCTCGGCCTCGCCTGCCCAGAGCTTCCATCCCTTCATGTCAGGCATTAGTGGTTTTACAGCCTCTCAAAACTAGCCCTGTTCCTGTCCAGAAGATCTAGGAAACCTGAAGAATATAGCGCAATCTGCTAAAAACAAGAACTGAGCTTTCCTGAACAAGATCCGAGAATTGCACAGGTATCGCTCAGGACTTTCCAGGTTCTCTCAGGAGGTTGTCCATCACTCACGATCTTGTTAGTGATCTGGATAGTCAGGTGGTTGTCCTGGCATCCAAGTTTCACTCTATGATCTTACATTGTATATTTAACAGATATGTGACTCAGTTTTTTCATTTGTCAAATAAAAACAGTTAGCATGAAGGCAGGAAGCATGTGGGCACACGTGCGCATGACTCTTCATGCCCTCAACTTTCAAAAGGGGGAAAATTACTGTCAAGCCCATGATAGACACACTAAATCATCTCCCTCCATTGCCAAATGCAAGTCATGGATGTATTTGTCCTATGACAGGGGGACATTACAGTGTTTCCTTCTGTACACTTACCTCTACCAAATCCAACCTCTCTGTGCCCAGCCAGATTGGACAGTTGAATTCCCAAACTTAGTGTAGAAAAACTGAAACATAAATTGATGACTCTATACTGAACCTCAGAGTCAAAGCATTCTATAATAGACATACTCTTATCTGACAATGTGACTGTTACTTTCTTTGTATTATTATTATTATTGCTTAATACTTCATTGCAGCCATCGTCTGATTTCTTTTCTGAATGTATTTATCTTCATTCATTCTTTGCGAGGTTTTTGTTTCTAGTCCTTCTCTTAAACATTGTTATTGTTGGTAAATTTTAAGACTTTTTAATTCTGTGAAGGCAAAAAGTGGAAACCCAATGATCACATGTATATGTAAAAATAAAAAATAATAATAAAAAAAGAAAAGAAAAAGTGATACATACGTAATGGCTGAATATCACTATGGTTACCAGATGACCGAGGGCAGTACTTCGAAGGTGACCGTAGTGGTACTCAGCAATGAGGTATCTAGCACTTTTTCTAGGATTAGTTTGTGAACTTAATTGTCTAACCATGTATCTCAACTATGCTATACGTTTATTTATAACTCTCCTTTGCAAAAAAAATTATCCTGCATTCAGATTTCTGAATGAAGGGGATAATAAATGGGAAAGCCATATGGTCAGTTTAGGTGGCATTTTACGTGCTTTATCCTTTCTTCCTATAATAGTAACCTGTACTTGCCATGGGGGCGTTACGTCCCCCTACTCTCAGACTTGTGGGAGGAGTTAGCCCCCTCAGCTTCATTGCCTGGGCCACAGTGACAGTTGGAAGAGTCAGTCAGAGCTAAGGAGACACAGCTGGGGACTTTAGCTTGCAACTGTGCTCTTTCTGCTGTACTTGAATCTGGGAGGATGCACTTGATATCTTGAATAATTCCCTCTCTTCATCTCTCCACCCTACTCTGTGCACAAAACTGGTCTGCACAATATAACTTCCCTCTGGCTTCTGGTTGAATTCTGCCCAGGAGGAGTACTAGCAGGAGGTCAGAGGGAGGGGAAAGAGAGAGGCTGGGCCTGACTCCTACTTAAAGTTGCTTATCCCCCTCCCCTCCGGCCCCCGCTGCCCAGAGGTGGTCAGACAGTGCAGGCTGGGTGGTAGGAGGCCCTATTCTATGAACTCAGGGTTCATTCAGGGACTCAGGTCCAACTTCTTCTCTGCTAGTGTTTTCTCCTCATGTCCAGAGCTGCTTCATCAGTACCACATTCACATTTTAGCTAAGGAAAGGAGGAGAGGGAAAGTGAGGGGAAAGCAGGTAGTTTCTCTATAAAAATGTGGTTTCAGGCTGGGCGCACTGGCCCACGCCTATAATCCTAGGACTCTTGGAGGCTGAGGCACGTGGATCGCCTGAGCTCAGGAGTTCAATACCAGCCTGAGCAAAAGGGAGACCCTGTCTTTACTAAAAATAGAAATAAACTAGTGGGTGTTGTGGCAGGCATCTAAACTCCCAGCTACTTAGGAGGCTGCAGGAAGGGGATTGCTGTGAGCTGTGAAGGCACAGCACTCTACCCAGGGCACAACGTGAGACTCTGTGTCCAAAAAAAAAGGTTAAAATTTGCACGTATTACCTCTCCTTGCATCTCATCCACTAAATCATTGTCACATGGTTCCCCTGGCTTGCAAGCGATGGGGGAAAATATAAAATCTAAACAGGCATCCACATGCTCTAATAAAACTCAGGGCCAGATCACTGAAAGAAAGATGGGAGCCGTTTGACCTTGAATGGCTAAAATTAAAAAGATTGATGATACCAAGTGGGTGTGAGTATAAAATGGTACATCTGCCTTAGAGAACTCATTGGTCATTCCTTTCCTAGGTATCAACCTAAGAGTAATGAAAACATATGTCAAGAGATGTTCTGGAAAAGGCAGAACTATGGAGCCAGTAAAAGGATCAGTGGTTGTCAGGGGTTAGAGGAAAGGGGGGGGGGATACATAGGCAGAGGATTTTTAGGGCAGTGAAAATACTTCATGTCATATTATAATGGTGGATATATGTCACTATACATTTGACATTTGTCCAAACCCAGAAAATGTACAACACCAAGTATACAAGCCTAATGTGAAGTACGGGCTTTCAATGGGAATAATATGTCAATATAGATTTGTCAATTGCAACACATGTATCACTCTGGTGAGGGGTGTTGATAATGGTGGAGGTTGTGCATAGGTGAGAAATCTCTGCTGTAAACCTATAACTGCTCTTTAAAAAAGTCTTTAAAATAAAAATAAAAAGCCTCTCCCCCCAAAAAAGTTTGTCCAAGAATAATGAAAACATGTATCATTGACCAAAATTAAGGCCGCTAAGGCAGAAATAATTTGATAAAAGTTTACATATTTATTTAGTTTTGAGACAGAGTCTCACTCTGTCACAGTGGGTAGAGTGCCAAGGCATCGTAGTTCACAGTAACCTCAAACTCCTGGGTTCAAGTGATCCCCTTGCCTCAACCCCCAGAGTAGCTGGGAGTACAGGCCCCTGCCGCAACGCTCAGCTACTTTTTCTATTTTTAGTAGCGATGGAGTCTGGCTTTAGCACAGGCTGGTCTCAAACTCCTGAGCTCAGGTGATCCACCTGCTGTAGCCTCAAAGATTGCTAGGATTATAGGTGTGAGCCACTGCACCCGGCCTGATAAAAGTTTATTTTATTTATTTTATTTTTTTATTTCAGATTAATGTACAGTTAGGTTACAATGTTTGCTTTTGTTAGGTAAAGCCTGTGTTGTAGTTGTGTCCTGCACCCAGCAGCTGTGCCACGTAACCTTACATTGTGCCCATTAAATGGGAGCACACCATCCCCTTTCCTCCTCCCTCCTTCTTTCCTGCCCTCCCATCTTGAATTGAATTGAGTTTTTCTCTTGTGTGGGTATTAGATTGTCTACTGGCTTCATACTACTTTTGAGTACATTGGATACTTGCTTTTCCATTCTTGTGATACTGTATTAAGAAGAATGTGTTTCAACTCCATCCAGGTTAATACAAAAGATACAAAGTCTCCATCTTTTTTTTTTTTTTTGGCAGTTTTGGCTGGGGCTGGGTTTGAACCCCCCACCTCCGGCATATGGGGCTGGCGTCCTACTCCTTTGAGCCACAGGCACCTGGGCTGATAGGCATTTAGGTTGTTTCCACATCTTAGTGATTATAAATTGAGTTATTGAAAGCCAAGTTTGAGGTAGACCCAGGAAAACACCCCACAAAGTTGGGTGGGTTCCAAGTCTATTGTAAGTTGGAATGTTTTTATAACAAAATTTAAGAGAATTAACTTTGCCTATTGGAACTGTCCTTTTTCTTTGGAAGGTACAATATAGAGGTGACAGTCATTAGCTATAGAAGACAACATATAGGCTAAGATGTTTTAGGAGCAAGACAATCACTAAAACGTCATGATTCAGAAACAAATTAGCAACACTTCATGCCACCATCCAGGGCCCTTGCCTTACCCAGCTGAAGTCTGTTTCAGGCTTTCACTGAGTCTTTTCATCACACCTCCAAAAGTGAGAAACCTGTGAGCATTTCCTTGGCTGAGCCTAGTCAAGCCTGCATGTTAATACAGTAACTTCCAAGGAGATAGGGGAGAGAATATTTCATTTGGCATCCAGACTGGGAGGTGGGGCCCCCAAATGGCCAATATTCACAACTTAATTTATTGTTCAGATTCTTGCTTATCATTCCAACCCTGTCTAGGACTTCCCAGATCCAGGAGGAGCCCAATGTAGATAATTATGATCCAAACTACTGATCTACGCTTTGAAGAGCTTGCCCTGAAGAATCAGGTGTAGAAGGTCTCTCTAGGCCAACCATGTAGGAGATCCAAGTGGGCCAAGACCTGGGCAGGGAGACCAGTTATACTGGTGAGACACGATGAAAGCTTGAATTACATGAGGAAACTATTTGGAAGGTAGATGAGATGACAGGACTTGGTGATGAATCTGGAATGTGTAAAGACTAGAAGACGCCAAACGAGGGCGGCGCCTGTGGCTCAAAGAGTAGGGCACCGGCCCCATATACCAGGCGTGGGGGGTTCAAGCCTGACCCGGCCAAAACTGCAAAAAACAAACAAACAAACAAACAAAAACAAGAAGAAGCCAAATGAGATGGCCCCATTTCCGACTTGGGGGGCAGGGGGAGGTATGATGGGCATGACTGTGTGTGTATAAGGACAGTGACACTTAAGCGAAGCAAGGAATCGGTTAGTTTTATTCCTCTTTGGGGTGGATGGATGGGGAGGATTAAGTTTTTGGCGGGGTGAATTTGAGATGAAGATTTTCAACACCCAATTGAAATTAGTTCGGGGGACCAGCAAAGGTCAAGTCTGGGGTGTCTACTGTCTGGGCCTGGGTGAGCTGGTCTAGAGGGTGAGGAAGAGCGCGGGGAGAAGGTCCCACCGGGTCCTGCCTTTTAGGGAGCGGTCACCCCGCCGCGCACGTGCCCTCGGGGCACGGTCAGGGCGCCCCGGCGGAGCCGCGAGCCCGTCGCAGACCCCGCCCCTTTGGGCGGGGCGAGGCGGCGTCTAGGCCAAGTCAACCCGGAAGACGAAGCCGGGTAGGGGCGGGCTTGGCCACCTCGGGCCCCTCGGGCTTCCCCCGGGGGGTGCAGCCACGGGAGGGTAGGGAGGATGCCCTGATGCCCGGGTTAGCGGCGCTGAGCGTGGCGGCGGCTGCTCTGGTGGCTGCCTTGTTCCTACTGCGGAGTGAAGACGCGGGCCCGGGGGCTGCCCCCAGGTAACCCCAGGGTAGAGGACCGAGCTGGGCCCACACTCCTCCCGGGCCGGGGATGCGGTGGGGGAAGGGGCCCCGGGTGGTGCCGGCAGTTCGTGGCACCTAGGCGCACCTTCCAGCTCCCGCCCCTTCCGAAGTGTCTGTTGGCCCAGGTGAGGGCACGGCCGAGGCGCCGCGCTCGCAGGTGACTCAGCGCTTTCCCCGGTGCGGATTCTGCGGAGAATGACAATAGCTTTCTCCGGCACAGATAAACAGCCCTCCTCC
Organism: Otolemur garnettii; assembly: GCF_000181295.1. Classification (NCBI taxonomy): domain Eukaryota; kingdom Metazoa; phylum Chordata; class Mammalia; order Primates; family Galagidae; genus Otolemur; species Otolemur garnettii. The sequence goes on from NW_003852396.1 coordinate 48,983,232, forward strand.
CCGGGGTAGGACGCGCAGTCCCTTAACGTCCTAACACCAGCCCCTGTTGATGTTATTTCCCCAGCATGGACGAAACCGAGGCGCTGCCGAAGCTTCGGGAAGACTTCAGGATGCAGAATAAATCCGTCTTCATTCTGGGCGCCAGTGGAGAAACCGGCAGAGTGCTCTTAAAACAAATTCTGGAACAGAGCTTGTTTTCCAAAGTCACACTCATTGGCCGGAGGAAACTCACGTTCGATGAGGAAGCTTATAAAAATGTGGTGGGTATTGGAGCTGGGTCTCAAGTGTATCCCCAGTGATTCTGCGAGGCAAGCAAATTTCATGCCCAACTGCAGAACACTGCCCTGCCAGCGATGGAGGCAGGGAAGGCATCAACATTTGGGCACATTTGGTCCATGAGAGCCGGTCTGGGAAGCGCTTCCCTGCCTTTGTGTAGCCTGGAGCAAAGCCCTTCTCTCCACCTCCGAGTTTTATGAAGCTGGGCCTAGGTTGTAATAGGGGCTGGTGAGACAGAAAAACACGGTTTTCAGGATCACATAAGCTGGTTTCTAGGGATGATCTTGTAACGTTGGCAGTTTTCTCAATCACTTTGCTTGTTTTGTCTTCTGTGCACTTATCGCTAAAGTTGTCCATGAATTTGAAAATTCTTCCCAGAGTGAGAAAGGTCTGTGACAGTGAGAGTTGGGTTATTCACTTAAAAGAATTTGTCTTGCTTGGCGTCCCCGGCTTGTGTCTGCAGAAAGAATACTCCCTTCACTGTAAATTATACTTTTATGGTTAAGTGAATGATACACCTGACTTTGATCTGGTGATAACCTCCTAAATACCTGCCCTAAATATCTGAAGTGTGAGTTTCATGGAGGTTCTGTTCTCCATTTAAACTGTGAACAAGACGGTGTGATCCTGAGACACCACTACAGAATTTGGTCCTACAGGTTTCATAAGAGGAGCATTCTAAATAACACCTGGTCTTGAAAATAAATGTTCACAGTACAGTTTCATGGGCCGGGTCAGATACTCATGGTCATCGGACACTGAATTTAAGATCCGTGTTTAGAAGAGCTGAGTTTTGTTGGCACATCTTTTGATTAGGCACTTTGTGAAAACCTAATTTTTCTTCAATGTTGTGTGCAGTGCCAGAAAAATTCTTTTGAAAGAATTGATGGGAGAAAACCAACATCTTATTGAACTCCTGGATGATGGGATCATCTCAACTTTTTGTTTTTCTTTTTCATCTTTTTTTAGAGACAGGATCTGGCTCTGTTGCCCAGGCAGAGTACCGTGGCATCATCATAACTCACTGCAACCTCAAACTCCTGGGCTTGAGCTATCCTCCTGCCTCAGCCTCCCAAATAGCTGGGATTTCAGATGTGAGCTACCACGACCTGCCAATTTTTCTATTTTTTGTATAGATGGGGCTGCTAAGGCTAGTCTCAAACTCCTGCCCTCAAGCGATGCTCCTGCTTCTGCCTGCCAAAGTGCTAGGATTACTGGCGTGAGCTATACCCAGCCTCAAGCTTTTTCTTTTAAGTTTTACTGTAC
>NW_003852396.1:48984993-48993167 GCF_000181295.1 Otolemur garnettii
GTTGCAGCCATCATTGTTGTTGTTTGGCGGGCCCAGGCTGGATTCGAACCCGCCACCTTGGGTGTACATGGCTGATGCCTTAGCCACTTGAGCCACAGGCGCCACCTAGATGGATAATTCTTACATTTCAGGAAATTACTGTGGATGCTTGTTAAAAGTGCAGATTCTGATTCAGAGTATTCAGGTGGGGCCCAGGAATATTCCTTTTTATCATATACCTCCTGCTAATTCTAATGCCAGTAGTTATCAGATTGGACTGAAGAACAGATTATCACCTATATTTTACAGCTGAAAAAACTTTGAGGCATATGATCAATAACTTGGCCATAATTACATGCCCAGTAAGTAGCAAGCCCAAGAAGAGAACCTAGATCTTTGAGATGCCAAACACCATCTCCTGATGTCATATTATACCTCAGTGCTCTTCCTGGTGAGCTATAGGTTTATTTTTCTGGAGAGTGAAAAAAAAAATTCAAACCTGACTTTAGATATCTGGATCACCTTAGTTTAGTTGTACTGTGGATATACGTGTGCATTGTTGAGTTTCAATTCAGAGTCACTGCTTATTGGTGGAAGAAAATGAATTTGCTTATTCTGATGTTAAGTGAGCAGACCCTTCAGTAATGTTCTGTAATTTAGCTTTAAATATAGAGGGTTTTTTTTATGTGTGTGTGTTTTAAATAACATAAAATTCTATACAACTGTGCCTTTGTCTAGAATCAAGAAGTAGTGGACTTTGAAAAGTTGGATGTCTACGCCTCTGCCTTTCAAGGTCACGATGTTGGATTCTGTTGCCTGGGAACCACCAGGAAAAAAGCCGGAGCGGTAAGGAAGCAATATGCCCCTTTTCCCTTTTTGCAGGCCAGTGATGTGAAGGAATCCTTTCTTGCTCACTCTTTTTCTTTGTGCCTTTTATTGCAATCTTTAAATGTAAATAAGCTCTTGTTTTTTGAGATTCCATATGCCGCCATAAGCTTTGCAATATTTTAAATAGCACTGGTAAGTTTGTCTTCCAGAGGAATCCCTGAGTTCAGGCCTAAGTGCTGGAGACATCGTAAATATGTATGTGATCTTGCCTATTGCAAAGACTGTGATCACTGACTTGCCCTAGGGCCAATTATGATGTCTGAGTAAAAAAAAAATTGACTCATGCTCTTAGCAGTAAGCTTCCCCCCACCTAATGTTTGAAGCTGACACTTTCTCTCTCACTTGAATGATGTACCTCAACTTATTTTCACATTAAGCTTTAAACTTTGGGGATAGAACATCGGAACACAGAGGCACGATTCAGTCGGCCTCCAGCAATGACTCAGCCTTCAACGATGATTCACCCCCAGTAATGATTCAGCCTTCACTGACGCAAATCTGCTTCTAACACACATTTTATTTTCTTTATAATGGTGTCTTAAATTGAGTCAGCTGCTGTCCAGAAGTCATAGCTTACTACATAGTTAGAAATCATAGTTCACCGCGTAGATTCTGGGCAAATGTTAATATAGGTACATCTTAATTTATACCTTGGCTATAGTTTGTCCCTCTGGCAGAATTTGCTTTCTGGAGCTGAATAAATCTATTAAATATATGGAAATATGATTCTGCCATGGGGACTTACCTTAGGTTTATAAAGCAGACCTATCCATCTGAATCATTGGGGAGCATATGGTTAGGAAGTATTGGTTTATACCAACCAATAGTTGGTATAATCAACTAGTAATTAGGCTCAGGTGAATTTCTCTAGACCTTCTGGTTATCCAGAGAATAAGTTTATTTACACTTTCAATTGTGATGTATTTCCACATCTTCTGCAGTTCTGCATATTCACCCTGGAAGACAGCTTGGTTTTGAGCTCTAGGCTAGGAACTGTAGGTTATAGGAAATCTTGACTTTCCCAGGAATTGGCACATTGTCTCCTCTGGAAAGGGTCATATTCCTGCTCAGCAGCTGGGACAGTCATTTCTGTCCCAGGGACAGTTGTAGGCAGTGTGTCCTCCAAAAACATTGAAAAACTTTTTATTCAAGGACACTGCTGTTTTTGCCATCTTAAGCATCAACCTGGTTTCAGTGGTGACTCAGCAAAACAAAACACTGCATTAGGCATAGAGCAGCTGATTTTCATGACATAGGCAAATCTCATTAATAGAGTGCACCAGGAAAAAGTCTTGAGTTGCTTTGTTGCATTCTAATTGTGTAATGCAGTTTTAACCAGAGGAATCGAAAATCTTCACTTTCCAGGATCTCTGTCTACTCATTACCTTTTGTTCTCCTTTAAAATCAGTTTGAAAAAGATAAACGAAATTTACTAGTAAACAAGGAATGACTCCTAAGCCAAACAGTCTCAGAAATGAATTAGAACTTAAATGTTTTAAGAGGATAGTGGCAGAAAGTAAGCTGATACATCCACCAGAAAAGGTTTATTTGAGTTCTTTTTTTTTATTTTTTGAAACTAATTTGCATTAGATGCAGTAAAGTTTGGAGGTTGTTATAACTTTGACAGTTTAAAAGAGGCTATAGTTCATACATGGCCAGGAAACAAAAGTTGTTGGAAAGGGGTGGTGGTGGAGATGGACGTCCAGGCTGTTCCCAGCTGGTGTTCTGGGTCAGCAGCCCTCTCTGTGGAAGAGCGTACTGGATAGTTTATCAGAGGGAGACTGCAAAGCTGGTGGCAAACCTAGTGTCATTCAGTAGCTGTTTTATAGCTGGATCACCCTATCTTTTGCCTTAGCAATCTGAGTTTGCCAGTAGAGAAACATCAAGAAATTCTGCCTCTCTGTTGAGTAACCAGCTGATCTCCCTTTGAGCTGTAGCATATTAGTTTACTAGCAATACTGTCACCTGGGTGGCTTAAACAAAACAGAAATTTATTGTCTCAGTAATAAACTAGTTCTGGAGGCTAGAAGTTTGAGATCAAGGTGCCAGCGAGGTTGGATCCTCAGTTCTGTGGAGGACGGCTCAGTCTCAGGGCTGTCTCTGTGATGCTTTGCCTTCTCTCTGTGTCTCTTCACATCGTGTTTCCCTGGAGTGCCTGTCTCCATGTCTGTATTTCATCTTTTTATAAGGACACTAGTCCTGTTGGATTAAGGGCCATTCTGTCTCTAGGACCTCATCTTAACTAATTGCACCTGCAGTAATCCTATTTCTCCATAAGGTCAGTTCTGAGAGTCTGGGGTTAGGACTTCAGCATATGCACAGGAAGGATACAATTGAACTCATTAAATTCAGTCTACCTAGATTTCAGTTGAAACTGATCTGTTACCTTTCTTCAGCTGTTTGGAAGACCATTTCCTTTAGTAGTTGCTGGTTAGAGGCTAATCTTCCTTCTCACATTTGTGGGCCATAGTTGTCTAATCAATGCATGCCCCCCACTCCCCGACTTGGCCCTAATCCAGATTTACTGGATCAGACTCTGAGGTTGGAAGCCTGGATTCTGTATTTTTAGTAGGCTCCTTGGGAGATCCTAACTCAGCCAACCCTGTCATTCCCATTGGGCCTGCTTTTGGGAGACTCTGGGGTTAATTTTTATACTAGTGAAGTTGAAAGTTGAAGTACCCTTTGAAAACCACATCTACATTGGCCTGGAAAGAGCAGAACTCAAAAATGCCACTGGGAATAGTGCGTTTCCCCTTATTTGTATTAAAAGAAGAATTTGGTTAGTGAGTTTGAGATGGGTTGAGGTGGTTTCCCCTCTTCATTTGTCTCCTCACCTATTCAGCTCCAGCAGTCTAGGTTCTTAGATTCTATTGAATGGCTGATGTTGTTAAGTGTTTTTATCTTATGGATTCTGATCCTGATGATATTCTAATGATATTCTCTTCTAATCCAGGGGTTTGCGTACTACAGCCTGTGGGCCAGCCTGCTACCTATTTTTATATAGCCTGCAAGCTAAGACTATTTAAGTGTTTTTAAATGGTTAAAAAAATTTAAAAGAATAATATGTCATGCAATAGGAAAATATAAGAAATTCACATTTTCACATCCATCAATAAAGTTTTATTAGAATGCAGTCATGCTTATTACTTTATGTATTATCTATGGCTGCTTTTGTGGTATTTTTGCAACAGAGGCCAGCAACCTGAAAATTATTTTGGCTGGGTGCAGTGGCTGGTGGCTATAACCCTCATTCTCTGGGAGGCTCTGAGGTGGGATGATTGCTTGAATTTAGGAATTTGAGACCAGCCTGAGCAAGAGCAAGACCTCATCTCTACCAAAAATAGAAAAATTAGCTGGACATTGTAGTGGGCACTTGTCCCAGTTACTTGGGAAGCTGAGGCAAGAGGACCGATCACTTGAACTCAGGAGTTTGAGGTTGCTGCGAGCTAGGCTGAGGTCATAGCACTCTGTCTTAGGGAACAGAGTGGGACTCTCAAAATATATATATAAAATTCTTTACAAGAAAAGTTTACCACCCCTATTCTAATTTATTGAGTTTGTTTTTGTTTTTTTGAGACAGAGTCTCACTATGTCACCCTTGGTAGAGTGGTGTGGCATCATAGCTCACAGCAACCTCAAACTCTTGGGCTCAAGTGATTCTCTTGCCTCAGCCTCCCAAGTAGCTGGGACTATAGGCACCCACCACAGTGCCCGGCTATTTTTTGTTGGAGTTATCATTGTTGGTTAGCTGGCCCGGGCCAGGTTTGAACCTGCCACCTTCGTTATATGTGGCTGGTGCCATAACCACTGTGCTACAGGCACCAAGCCTCTAATTTATTGTTTTATTTGATGTCTACAAGAAGACTTGTGAAGTGGAGAGATCCTATGGTTCAAGAGACCCAGATCACAGGCCCTGTTTGGCTGCCAGGTAACTGGAGCTGTGGGTATGCCAGTTAGCTTGGAAGTGAGACTGAACTTCCTTCCAATTGCAAAAGTCTTTGACTTTATGAAACATAGAGGAAAGAATGCCTCAAATGGAAAAATTTTTTGAGAACATAGAGATTGACCCAGGAATCCTCAGTTTCTATTTAATCTAGTTTAATTTAATGTAATTTTTTCTGTTTCTTGAGAGAGAGTCTCACTCTGCCCTTGGGTGAGCTCACAGCAACCTCAAACTCTTAGTCTCAAGTTACCCCCTTGCCTCAGCCTCTGGAGTAGTTAGGACTATAGGTGCCCTCCACAACACTCAGCTAGTTTTTCAATTCTTTTTTTTGGTAGAGATGGGATCTTGCTCTTGTTCAGGCTGGTTTTGAATTCCTGAACTGAGGCGATCCACCCACCTCTATCCAGAGCTGTTTAACCAAAGTCTTTCTCCAACCACTGTATAAGGTTCGACAATTAAGTTCATCCCAGAAAAAGTGCTATATATCTCGTTGCTGAATATCACTACAGTCACCTTTGAAGTACTCTTTTTTTTTTTTTTTTTTTGTAGAGACAGAGTCTAACTTTGTGGCCCTCAGTAGAGTGCTGTGGCATCACACAGCTCACAGCAACCTCCAACTCCTGGGCTTAGGTGATTCTCTTGCCTCAGCCACCACAGCGCCTGGCTACTGAAGTTCTCTCCTTGGCAAGCTATGCACTGATACCAGCATCTGGTATACCTTTCACAGCAGTTTATAATGTTTTTTCTGGAATGACCATCAGAGCTGTCATTGTATGGCACATAATAACACCCAGCAACAATAATGAATGCTACTCAGCAAGACATCCAAGCACAGCTGTGAGATGCTGATGTACCAAGGTTCTGAAACCTCACCAAGTTATTCAGATAGCACTGCCAATGGAAGCACATGGTGGCAAGTTTGTGAACTTAATTGTCAGATCTAGTAGGATGACAGTTCTGATAGTCATTCCAGAAAAAAGAGTTCCGATTGTTTTGAAGGATGGACTGGGTGCTGGCATTAGTGTATTGCTTCCCCAGGGGAATACGTCAGATGCTCAGTAATGGGGTAGGCAGCACTTCTTCTAGGACGGGTTTGTAAACTTAATTGTCAGCCCTCATACATCAAAAGTACAGATGGCCTCCAAGATACAAACAAAGGAGGCCTCAGATTACACCACCAGTTGTTAGTCAGCATCTGTTTTCTGGGTCAATTTGTAGGGTCCAGTGGAAAAGAGTTGAAGGAGAAAGAACTTGAAGCAGAATTAGGGCTAAGTGGGACCGTTTATGAATGATGGAGCCTCTTTTCTTGGATCCTGTGACCTTCTTGAGTTAATCCTGTTTGTTCACTTGTCTTATCGGTCAGCACTGAAATATTGTACCTTGTTAGGATGAGTTGTCCTTAAGCCACAGTGTCATTTCTAGTATTCAGGCATTGGTAAAAAAGATTAGAAGAAATACTTAGTAGCTCTGGATTTTAAAATTTAAAAAATAATTGGGAATTTGTTTCCCTTGGTGTTAGTGGAGCCTTTAAGAATATCTCTTCTCTCTACTGAGTCATAGGATGCTGTATTATTCTTTCAAGGGGGTGAGAAAGGAAATTTGTAATGGGAACATAATGCTCTTTTGTAGAAGAAACACTTTATTCCTAGCTTAGAGTAAGGCACACTGGCTATGGAATCATAAAGACACAAAAACAATGGACTTAATATTCTCAGAAGTCTGTCTTTTCTCTTGGCATAGGATTAGGGAAATGTAAGAACAATTTTTCCAAAAATTGTGTTTCTGGGATCTGGAGTAGCTCTTTTAGTTAGTTTTTCTATTTTTTTTTTTTTTTTTAATTTGAGCTGTTGGAGAACAAGAAAAGGTATGAATAAGATTTCAAAGATGGCAGCTTCCATCTGCAAATGGACTCTTCCTCTCTCCAAAGAAAATTGGTGTGTGTTGATACCTTCTAGTGAGTCACCAGGACCCATGCTTACGTTTGATTTCTAAGTCCTTGAAAGCTATTGACCCTTTTGCTTTGAGTTTCATTCACCAGCTAAAAGGCCACGCCATCAGGGTGAAGGAAGTGAAATTCAGAATTTAGTGGGCTTGGAAAAATGCGGATTTATAATCAGCTTGAGGGCTCAGAGGATTTGTGAAATTGTTTTGGATTAACAGCCATTGATTGCTAATAAAACAATATTTAGCTTTGTCCAGAGAACAGCAATGGAGAAAGGTATGGGCACCTTGTCAACAGGGCCCATTGAGCAGGGATGATGGGCTGAGTGAGGGGGTCTCTGCAACAGCAAGGGTGCTCGTCCTTCAAGGGGCTGTTGTCAGTTGTTAGCCAGGCGAGTGAAAGGAAGGACGCTAGCGTCTGATGGCTGGGATGGTATTGATGTGCCTTCACTGACTAATCAGATTGAGAAAGTCCCATGGTATTTATGTCACTTTAATTTTCATCAAACAATTGGAGACGACAGCACTCTATTAAGGAGAGGTTGATCCAGAACTAAAGCCAAATAAATTAGGGTCTCAGTTTAATCAAATTATCCATTTACTGGCTCTGGATTAAGTGAGAGGGACAGCGTCGGTCTAGGGACTTGTGATTGGCTGAATCTTTCCCTTATTTTTAAAGAAGCTGATGAAAGAAAAAGCATTTTAACAGAGACAACTATAATAATCCTTCCAACCAATTGTAGACAACAACAGAGCTGAGTTTATTTCACTAGTCATTGGTGTTATTTAATTGTGAATAATGAAACTTATTAAAATCAGAGTTCTGGTGAACTGGAGTGAGGGGAAGAAATAGATATGGAAGAGAAATTCAGTATTTTAGGAATTTCCCATGTAGTTCTGGGTTGTTTTCTTGGCATACTTTCAGCACATCTAAAAATCTCAATTTGGAGAATGGCTCTGAGAAGAATCACTTCTCTGAGTGTTTTAATAAGTATTAAAAGTGGTTCACTTCACACTAATTTTAAAAAGCAACAACATGCATTTGAATCAGTGTGTAGGACAGGTTGGCAGGTCTGTCGTTTAAGATCGCAAGTCAAAGTATCCTCACACACAGAGAGGGTGATGACGCATGGATAAAGAGGTTTATACTACTTATAAATTAAGATAGAAAAAATAAGGCAGAAAACAGTATGGTATAAAGTGAGGCAGAAAACTAACACCGCCCTGCAGGTAGTGGATTTAGTTAAGAATGGACTTGTGGGCTCGGCGCCTGTGGCTCAAGCAGCTAAGGCGCCAGCCACATACACCTAAGGTGGCGGGTTTGAATCCAGCCTGGACCCACCAAACAACAATAATGGCTGCAACCAAAAAAAAAAATAGCTGGGCGTTGTGGCGGGCGCCTGTGGTCCCAGCTACTTGGGAG
>NW_003852396.1:48993269-49046387 GCF_000181295.1 Otolemur garnettii
AAAAAAAAAAAAAAAAAAATGGACTTGTGTGTGATGAGGAGGAGGATGCAGGAAGTTTTTAGGGTAATGGTAATGTTCTATTTCAGCAGTTTTCAACCTGTGGGTCGCAACCCCTTTTTGGGTTGAACAACCCTTTCACAGGGGAGTTACCTATTCTGAGTGAAGGGGCAAGTCTTTCCGATAGGCCCTGATTGGATTCGGTTACTGCAGTTGCCACTTAGTTCTGTTTTGTTTTTTTCCTTGACTGACTATGCCTTTTCTCTCTTCCCCTGGACTTTGACTCATTCATTCAGATATTTCTGGAGCACCTACCATGTTCTGGGCATGTGCTGATGCTGAGATAAGAGTTCAGAAGAAAGACCCAGCACTGACCTCACTGGACTGAGTCTAGACCGGGTCTTTGCAGTTTTGATTATATACCCATCAGTAAACAAATTGGAAGATGCATTCCTTAGACTTTGCTCTCTCAGTGTCTGGGGAGTGTCCTCAACCATGCCTGGAGACCCTACTATGTTAAGAGTTGGCACAGAAAAACAGAGTAAACAAGAGGTGGAAGGTTGTGAAGTTATGAAAAGACAAAGAAAGGGTGGGGCAAGTGGCTCACACCTATAATCCCAGCACTCTGGGAGGCTGAGGTGAGTGGATTGCTTGAGCTCATGTGTTTAAGACCAGCCTGAGCAAGAGTGAGACCCCGTCTCTAAAAAATAGCTGGGTCTTCTGTTGGGCAACTGTAGTCCTGGCTACTTGGGAGTCTGAGGCAAGCTGTTTGCTTGAGCCCAGGAGTTTGAGGTTGCTGTGAGCTGTGACACCACTGCACTCTACTCAGGTGACAAAGTGAAATTCTGTCTCAAAAAGAAAAAAAAAAGACAAATGTGGTGTGACTGAAACTAGTTTCCCAGTTCTATCTTATCGTTCCCTTTGTTCCTTGTGGGTTTGTTCGGTGTCTGTCCTTCAATGTCATCTTCCTCGGTTTTTCACTGCAGCCTGGCCTTGCTGCTAATGCAGGTATATCTGTCCTAAGGACAATATTTGGAGCCTTTCCCAGGGTCTGACCCTGACTTTCATGTATTGCTTGGATGCATTCTATTTAGATTCCCGTTCCCTTAGGCTTCCTAGCCTTCTACTCAAGCCAAGTAGTGGTCTTTAAGATAAACTTGCAGCTTTTTAGAAATAACTTACATCCTTTTCCCCCACAGGAGGGATTTGTTCGTGTTGACCGAGATTATGTGCTGAAGTCTGCAGAGCTGGCCAAAGCTGGAGGGTGTAAACATTTCAACTTGCTGTCCTCCAAAGGAGCTGATAAGTCGAGCAATTTTTTATATCTACAAGTTAAGGTTTGTGCATGTTTCTTTCATTCATATACTTTGAAAAACCCTGTCCAATGGTAGTACTAAATAATGCAAAATACTCGTAATATGAAAAGGTATTAAATACATCTTATGCTTGGTTTTGTAGCCACAGCAACTGCTTTTGCAAGACTATATATATTTAGTAAACAGAAGTGATTTGAAAGATAATTGCCAATGTCCCGTTATTAATTGTCTTGTAATCAGTGGACTGAGATGGAGCAGCTCTGGGTTTGAATGGTCAGCGTGGCAGCTTAGCATCCGAAAAGACTCACAGGCAGTGATTCTCAAACTTTTCTCTCAGTTTCCCTAATGTCAGAGAGGAAGGAGCTTGTATTTCTCTGGATATTAGGGGACATCTAGTGTGAAGTCGTCTGCTAGTTACAACCTCAACTTCCTTGTGTCTTATGTTTGAATAATTTATGCACATTTTGCTATACTCAGTACTATGTATATCCTTATTTGTTTTAATAAAAAGTTTCTATGTACTTACCTTCAAGTTAATTTGACACTGTAGAAGGCCACAGCTTTTTCTCTGTGCCTCCGAGATGCACCCAATTTGGGAAGCTGGGACTTTGAGGTCATTCAGCCAAAGACTTTTTCAATGTAAAATCCTTTTAGAGAAGTTCATCTGGCTTTTGCTTAAATATATTCATATATTCACTAGGGAATTTACCATCTCATTAGCCAACTCTTTCTTCTTTTGGTCAGAAGTTCTCACCTTGGGGTGAAATTTATTGTTACATAAATGTAGTATTCTTTTACCATTCTGTATTGGTTTCTGCTTCTAGCCCCTTCCTCACCCTGGTCTCTTTGCTAAGGGTGACTTTACATTGATGTGATACTGAACTTTTCACACTCTGGGCACTATGTTATTTTTTAAAATGAGATGTAAATTTTACGAGACATCTTTATCATTCATTTGCTCATAATCAGCTGGTGATAATGAAAATTTCCAGATCTTTTTCACCTGGCTTATAACTGAACCATCTCTCAATCTATCTTTAAATAGTATTTTGAGCCAGGTGAAGTTCAGTAAGCCACCAATGAAGTTAAATCAAGAATGGAAGAGGCCAGACCTGGCGGCTTATGCCTGTAATCTTAGCACTGGGGGAGGCTGAGGTGGATGGATTGCTTAAGCTCAGGAGTTTGAGACCAGTCTGAGCAAGAGCAAGACCCCTATCTCTACTAAAAAAAGAAAAAAATAGCCAGGTGCTGTGGTGGGCGCCTATAGTACCAGCTACTTGGGAGGCTGAGGGGAGAGGATTACTTAAGCCCAAGAGCTTGATGTTACTGCGAACTATGACGCCATGGCACTCTACCCAGGGTAGAACAATTCTTAAAAGGAAAAAAGTCTTTTGTTTTTCAAAATATTTACAACATGTGAGTTCTGGGAAAGGACCAAATAGGACTTTTGCTCTTATTGGCAAAATTAAACAACTTTTAGGAAAGAAAATGCATGTACAGTGTTTCCTTATCTTTAAAGATAAAGGCACTACTGCCTACTCACTGGGTTATAACAACAACTCACTGGGTTAAATCATCCAGATTGAAAAAAATAATAGCTAACATTAGTTGAGCCAGGCAGTGTTCTGAGGGCTTTTATGTGCATTTGTGGGAACTAGGGTATCGTGATAGTAAGATCACCAGGGGCTGGACTGAGACTTGAATTGAGCACTCTAATTCCAGGGTCTGTGCTGAAGCCATTGTGTAATGAATAACCTTTGTCACTGATATATGTGAAGGACCTGGCACAGCTCCTGGGCCATGATAGAGCCTCAGCAAACACTGGTAAGGCTGATAAAATGGAAAGAGACCTCTGCATTTACTGAGTTGACCTGTATTACTTGCAGCATGTGATTATGAATTTATTAAAAAGACCGAAATGACAACCACATGGTCCATCCCAGAGTGAAAGATGATCTTACCCAATTTTAGAATTTTTTTTTCTTTTCTGTGACAGAATCTCACTATGTCGCCCTTGGTATGTGTGCCATGGCATCACAGCTCAAACCTCAAACTCTTGGGCTTAAGCGATTCTCTGGCCTCAGCCTCCCAAGTAGCTGGGACTATAGGCACCCGCCACAAAGCCCGGCTATTTTTTTTGTTGCAGTTGTCATTGTTTAGCAGGCCTGGGCCCAGTTTGAACCCACCACCCTTGGTGCATGTGGCTGGCACCATATCCACTGTGCTACGGGCATCAAGGCTTTAGAAATTATTCTTAAGGCACGTTTATTCTACTCCATGAATGTCAAACTGCATTAACTGTGGGCCAGGTCTGAGGCCTGGGTCAGTCACATTCTTTTCTGAGCACTGGTGGTGCCGTGGGAGGAGTGGGAGAGGAGCCCGGAGCACTGGCCGGGCCTCATGTCTGTCTTCCCAGTTTTCTCATCTGTCCAGGGGAAAGTACTTTCCAGAGTCTGTGATATTTTATATGCGGTGTGGTCCTTGACCTCAAGGAACTTCTAGTCTGCTGGTGTTGGGGGATCCCCAGGGACACCCCCAAGTTTGCTAATTCACTAGAAGGTTTCACAGGACCCAGCATATAGACATACGCACAGCTATGATGTATGGCAATGAAAGGACACAAAGGAAAATCAGCAAAGGGAAAAGGCGCATGGAGTAACAATTGGAGAAAACTAGGTACAGAGTTCCAAGAGGCCTCTCTCAGTGCACTTGGCTTTATTTCTCCAGGAACGAATGCTGCCTGGGAGAGAAACTCACCTGAACCCAGGAGTCCAGGATTTTTATGGGAATCAGTCACTTAGGTACCCTCAACTTAGCAAAACCTGTAGACCTCCAAAAGCAAAGCCATTGTTCATTATAAACCACAGTGTTTGTACAAATAGTTTAGGCACAGTAAGTAAACTACCCTTATCTGTTAGAGAAAGGCAGTAATACTCCCAAAATCCAAGCTCCCAGGCACAAGCCAGGGGCCACCCTTGCAAACAGGCCCTTCTAAGGATAGCAGTTTCAGCCTGCTATGTTAGCTCTTTTATGCACATTGCTAAAGAGGAAAAAACACATTTTTGTAAAAAGCTAAGAAGTGTATGTTCATATTTGTGTATAAACATTATAGCAGCATTATTTATAATAGCCATAGTGGAAACAACTCAGATATCCATCACCTGACGAATGGATGAATAAAGTATGGTAGGTGTATCCATACAATGGAGTTTATTCAGTTAAAAAAGGAACAACAGGGGTGAATCTTGAAAACATTATTCTAAGTGAGAGGGGCCAGTCACAAAAGACCACAGGGCACAAATTGTACAATGTCCTTTGTAAGAATTGTATAAGATAGGCAAATCTATAGAGACAGAAAGAGACTAGTGGTTGACGAGGGCCCAGGGAGGAGGGGGTAGAGAGTGACTGCTAATGTTATAGGATTTCTTTTCAGGGTGATGAAATATTTAAAACTTGGATTATGGTGAAAGTTGCATAACTCTGTGTATGTACTATGAACTACCAATTAGAAAGAACAAAATGTTTAAAAATAGCTATCTGAGGGTGGCACCTGTGGTTCAAAGGATTAGGGCATTGGCCCCGTATACTGGAGGTGGTAGGTTCAAACCTGGCCCTGGCCAAAATCTGCAAAAAAAAAATACTATCTGAGATTCTATGATGTGACAAGTTAAATGCCAAAGTACAGATGAAGGGGAAGGAGGAACACATGTGTGTGACCATTAGTTCACAAGGTTTCGGGAGGTGCCTCTGACTTGTGTTCTTCTGGCATTTGTTTACAGAGATGTCTGGCATGAAAATTCATGTTTTATTTTAACAAACTTAAGTCTCAGTCTAGAAGTTTTGTGGGGTTTGCTAAGAAGTAAGTAAGATAGTAGGACTGTGGGTTTTCTGACCCACTAGAATAATTGTAAACCAGAAATAAAGGTTAAGGTCTGCCCTTTTAGGTCTAACCCTAATTCTGCACTAAAGGGAGGATATTCTTTTATGGTTGGACTGATGTATCCTTTACCCACTCTGGATATGTTTTAATATCAATAAAATAAGAGAACTGACCATATAGCCATTCACTTATTCCATGGATCGTTTTTAATTCTGTACTACATATCAGGATTATATGATCCCTTCCTGAACTTCCCACACTCTATGGAATCTAAAATTCTGGACAAGGGTATTAATGAGTATTGAGACCTGCAAAAGCAGATTATCTTCAAAACTCCAAATTATTTTCTCTTAAGCTTTATGTAAGTGGGTTAGTCTTGATTAAATAATGAAAATGTGTTTTGTTTTGTTTTTTTTTCCTTAACAGGGAGAAGTGGAAGCCAGGGTTGAAGAATTAAAATTTGACCGTTACTCAGTATTTAGGCCTGGGTAAGTATTGTACTCATGCTACCTGAGAGTATACCACTGTTGGCAATGCCTAAACTAATTTTTCATTTGGAGAAGCTGACAGCTAAGATATCTAAGGTATAATAGAGGTTGGCTGGAGGTGGATTGCTTCTCTGATGCACACACCTTCTGACTTAGAAAGAAAGGGTAGATGGTGGTGCCAGCTTCAGAATAGCCTCAAACTTCCTGGGTAGTATTTGTTGTCTTCTTTTTTTAAATTGTCTTGGGGGGGGAGGTTCCTGGGTCCCCACAGCCTTTGCAGAGATTTGCACTGAGG
Organism: Otolemur garnettii; assembly: GCF_000181295.1. Classification (NCBI taxonomy): domain Eukaryota; kingdom Metazoa; phylum Chordata; class Mammalia; order Primates; family Galagidae; genus Otolemur; species Otolemur garnettii. The sequence goes on from NW_003852396.1 coordinate 48,999,246, forward strand.
GCAGTTGACATGAGGAAAAACTCAGACTCAGTGATCTCAGATGAAATAACCAATGGGAGCCTGTGAGAGGTGTGTGCTAAGCCAGCAGCATCTCAAGTGCAGCCAGCAAGTGCAGCACTAGGCCATTCTCCCACAGGTCTCTTTATCCAATCACAAATCATAAATCAAGTTGACAATATAATGCATAAACTTAATTTGAGTTAGTCAAAGCAAGGTGCCTCAAGTGATCATTAACAATCGCAAAAAAGAAATGAAGGGAAAATCATGTAGGCACACCATGTGATTACAACATAAATTTTACAGATTGGGGATAAACTTTTCTAACTTGCTTCAGTGATTTCCATCTATGCCTGGACAGGACTCAGGCGATAGTAATCTTTGGTTACAAGGCATTCTCTTCTCTGCCACCAGGTAACAATAGGGCTATCTTCAGCCTAGTAAAAAGGGGGGCACAGGATCTTGGAAAGTGGTCAACAAGACCCCTAGAATCCTAGCCCTGAGCCTGTCAGGTGCCAGAGATCCTGTACAGACCATCAGGTTTTTGCTAGCCTTGAGGGGGTTGAGGAAGTGGACTCTGGTCCATAAGCCCTCCAGAAATGCCTGGCCTAAACTACACTACAAACCTGACTCCCACATTTATGAACCAAATAAAACTTTATATCCACTGTGTTAGTCTATTCAAGCTGCCATCCATGATCAAATATCATAGACTGGGGGGCTTAAACAACAAATGTATTTTCTCATAGTTTGGAATTTGGAAGTCCAAGATCAAGGTACCATCAGGGTTGGGGTCTGGTGAGGCCTATCTTCCTGACTGGCATATGGCTGCCTTCTTGCTGTGCCCTCAATGGTCTGTCTTCTGTGTGTGTACAGAGAGCCTGATATCGGATGTCTCTTCCTTTTATAACGATACCAGTTCTGTTGGGTTAGCCCTGTCCTTTCCTCAATACTTCAGTTAACCTTATTTATTACCATAAAGGCCTTATCTCCAAAGAGAGAGGTGCTTGGGGTTAGGGCTTCCCCATATGAATTTTGAGGGGACATGATTCATTCAGTGATGCCTGCTATGGTTTGAATGCAGTTCACCATCTCTTCCTCTGCTTTTCTTTTTCCCTTTAGGGTTCTGTTATGTGAGAGACAAGAATCTCGCCCAGGTGAATGGTTGGTTAGAAAGTTCTTTGGCTCCTTACCAGAATCTTGGGCCAGTGGTCACTCTGTGCCTGTGGAGACTGTGGCTAGAGCAATGCTCAACAATGCCGTGAGGGTGAGCAACCAGAAGGTGGAACTTCTGGATAACAAGGCCATCCATTACTTGGGGAAAGTTGATGCCTCTCTCAAGCCATGACAACACTGGAGAAATGCTATTATTGTAAACTTTAACACCCTCCACTAAATTGGTAATTTCAGGATCTAAAAAAATTCAGCATATTTTCACTTTGTTGTTTCACTCTTCTCAGCCACTCAGATCCTCTCAACAGAGGACTGTGCCTTGCATCAGGAGTTCAGAGCCTGGTTATACGTACAGATTGCCCAGGGAACTTTTGAAAAATAAAGGTTCATAGGCCCTACCTCAAACCTTCTGGATCAGAATTTTTGAGGTATGGGCACAGGAATCTGTAGTTTTCTTTCGTTTAAACTTCCCCTGGTGGTTCTGATGCCAGTAGTTGGGAGGCCAGCTTTGACTTGCTTGTCTGCAGAGTCACAGCAGCAGTGAAAACCTTATGTATCATGCAAATGAGCTCTGTTCTAAAATTGTTGACATTCACGCCTCTGGGTGCTAATTAACTACATGTTATTGTGTCAGTGAATATTGTGCCTTTGCTACTTCTTTAGAAAATATAATAAAAGTTATATCTAAGCTTATATAATTCATGGGGAAAATTAAATAAAGGAATGACAATAATTAAATCCTAGGTGCCTCTTAGATTGTTTGAAAAGGCCCACCTATTAGTGGTGATATGCAGCATTTTGGCCATTGGGGTGATAAAATAGCAGCTATATCAAGTGTTTGCTAATACCCATGTTTACATGTCAACTGTGCTTTAACCCTCCAAACCACCCTTACAGAGTGATACTTGTCATTATCTTCATATTTTAGGTGGGAAAACTGAGACTCACTGTGGTTAAGTGCATTGCCCAAGTGTCTAAAACTGAAGACCTCCAGCTAAGAAATGGCAGAGTTAGGACTCTAACCCAGGCAGCCTGCTTGCATAACTTGTATTTTTGAAGCACTCTGTAGGCACACCCTGTGTACTATATATTTCCAGACAGTTAATTGTTAGTACATGTTGTGGGTGAATACAATTGAAATATTTGGGTTTTTCCTTTGATGTAGGATGCTTATAATGATCAACCACAAAATATTCACATAGCCAGTAAAATTCCATGGCACTACACCTTAAAGGCCTATGGTGCTGCACTTAAAATCTAAGGCAAGGAAAGGAAGATGCAGGAGTAAGGTCTAAAGCAGGGGTAGCACATAGTGCTAATTTCCATTGTGGAACAAAGGATGCTGAAACTTATATTAACATCAGTGCCAGGGAAATGAAGTAATTAGAAAGATTCGGTCAAGTTTTATAAGGTCTACAGTATGTCAAGTACATTTCAATCTTTAGTGTACACTGGGGGATAAAGGCCATTTAATTGAGGGTGTCTGTCCTTAGAAGGGAGGGGACATTCCCAGTGTTAGTCACCCAGAAAAGATGCATACTTTAGGGCAGGGTGGGATCTTGAAATTTGAGCGATAGGGAAGGAGAAGGAAGTATCTTCCTTCATCCAGGTAGGTTTCTTTGGATCTTTGAAGAGCCTAAGGGTGTTTCAGTGGTAAAAGGCATGAGCCAAGAAGTGAGGGAATCCTTGGGTTGGGGGCGTTTACCCCATGAGGATATGCTCAGGTCCATGGGCTCTGAAGTTAGCCCAACCTAGTCATCAGTTTGAAGTTACTCTCTTTTGTATTCTTTCCTCTCCCAGAAACCTTAAAGTGGGTATTATTCAGCCTTAAAGTGGCCTCAGTAGTGAGGTGGTATGGTGGGGAAGCGTCTGTATTCATCTTTGGAGGAGGGCGACAAGCAGCCCTCTCCTAAGCCCTGCATTGTAGTAAGGTATGAACTTCAGGGGACAAGAGTGTGGCCCAAGCACACCTCCAGACTGGGGTTAGTTCTTTCATTGTAAACACTGATGACTGAGTGGACTAAGGGATTCAGCAAGCGTCCCTCCCACTGTTACACAGAGAGAAAGTTTATGTTGGATGGATGACAGGAGTAAGTTAGATGGGCCAGATAATGAAAGCCTTGAATCCATTAATTCACTCAGCAGATACATATTGAGTGTCTCCTGTGCACTACTGGGCACCAGGCACGGGATACATCAGTGAACAAGACTAACTCAAGGGAGCAAGTGGGTATCCTGGCAATGTCCTAGGATGTGAGGATGCTGCAACACTAATATTTGATGGGTTCTGTCCTCTAGAAGTTTACAGTTAAGAGAGAGGAGTACATTCATTAGAACTTAGCAGTAATACAGGCATTAATTTCATTCAGTAAATATACTGGTAGCTACTATGGGCCACATATTGTGCCAGAGAAACGAATGTAAAGAAGGCGGGCGCCGTCTATAGTTCCCCCAACTTTAGAGATGAGGTAGAAACATCATTTAAGCTCATGAATTTGAGATGTGCCTGAGAAGCATAGTGATAGCCCTTTGTTTTTTAAATAGTAAAGAGTCATGACCCTTACTTACCTGTATGGTGCAGTATTGTGGCGGCCGGGATAAGACTAAAAAATCAAGCAAGCAAATGGTAGGTGCTACCAAAGACACTAACAGGGTGCTGTTCCTGGAATAGCGGTGGAACCTATTTTAGACATGGTCCAGCAAAAGTTTTTTTGGTTGAAACCAAAAGAGCTACCCATTTGTTGAGTTTTTGATGATTAGAAGGTGAAAGGTTGAATTGGGAAGTTAGGATTAGGTAGGAAGGCAGCAGCAGTCAGTTAGATAAACAGGTGCCACATACAGCGCTGGACTATATGACTGCTGTCCACTCCCACCTAAGAAAGAATTCTGTGGTTTGACATCAGGAAAGTAAGAAGGTGGCATGAAGCAGGGGACGTTGGTATTCTTCCCCACACAGCAGCCAGATGTTGCCTTCTCAACACATCTGACTGCATCACTCCCTTGCTGAAACCAGAGTTCAACTGTTTCCCTTCCAGGGTTGTGCAACCTTTTTACTTTTCTGCCACACACTGGAAGCATAAATTGTCTCGGGCCACACAGTAAATACATAAACACTAATTAAAGTTTATTAGCAAAAAAAACAAGTCCTTTGGCGTATACTTTTCACGATATCCAACAGCACAGGTATGCCAAAAAAAATCTCGCCAAATCAACACGCTGCCCATAGGCCGATTGAACCCCTCTGGTAGAATAAAGTTAACACTTAGGTCTTAGCACTTGACGTGGATTAACTCATTTTATCCTTTCTGTAGTCGTGAAGTTAGTGCAGTCATTATTCTCGTTTCATAATTGAGGAAACTGAGGCAGAAGGTCAGGTAACGTGCTCAAGAGCATAGAATTATGAAGTCACCTAAGTAGGATTCAAGTCCAGTATGCCAGCTCTAAGTCCACGCGCTCTTTTAACCACTTTAAAGATTAAAATCCTTTTTTGAGGTCTGGCCCTAAACCGGTCCCTGCAGCGCACACACTGGCTCATGGCCTCGGTTCCCTCCCCTCAGCTGCACCCCGGGACCCAGGCACCAGAGCCGGCCTCCTCCGCCACCAGAGGGCGCCGCAGGAGCGGGCTGGCCGCCCTGCCACTGACTGCTCATCTGTGGGCAAAGGGACGCACAGAGAACACAATGCCGACAGCAGAGCTACTGCGGCGTCTCACCGCCTCAGGGCTCAGGACGTTGGCCCAGACCTCCCGCAGCCCCAGGGAGAAACCAAAGTTCCCCAGCCGGTTGCGACGCCCAGCCCTTTACGCGAGCCTCATTTAGCACGCACTGCGTCAGCTCGGCGGAGAGAGGAGGCGGGCCCAGCCCTCGGCCCGCCCACCCTCCTCACGTGACCAACACAGCGCCCAGAGGCCGGAAGAGCTCGCGAGCACGCGCGCTCCTTTGCTTTTCCAGGCGCCCGCGAGGTTCCCCGATCCCAGGCCCGGGGGCAGGCTCGCGCTGGCGCTCGTTCCCGGGGTCCCTGTCCCGCGGGCTTGGCGGTGGCGGCTGCGCGCGCGTGCTGGCCTGCCGGGTCCCCGCCCCCAGACGCTCCGGGCTCCCGGGCCACAGCTGCCATGTGCTCCTTAGCGCCGGGCGCTACCGGTGGGTACCCAGGTCCCTCCGCACCGGGTCCGCCCAGCCCCAGGCCGCGCTGCCCTGGGCGGGTCAAAGATCCTCCACTCCCCCCGGCGCCCTGCGGGATGCGGGCCCGGGCGGTGGGGCCTTGCAGGGCAGATGGAGGAAGAACGGGGTGAGGGCCCCGACCTAGCGGGGCGGGGGCAGCAGGCGCCCCACCCTTCCCCTGGTGCCCCGCGCTGCACTGGTGACCGAGGCACATCTGATTGTTGTGCGTTCGTTAGGCGGCCGGGGCGCTGTGGAGGATGAGGACATGCCAGAACTGTCGGACAGCGGTGACGAGGCCGCCTGGGAGGATGAGGACGATGCTGATTTTCCCCACCACAAGCCGCAGACCCCCTGCCTGTTCTGTAACAGGTTCGTCCACCTCAGCGCCTGGCCCCAGCCCCAGGGTGCCCGGGCCACGTGGGGTCTGTGTGGTCTGTGCAGGAGCGACTGGTCAGGAGTCGAGCCAGAATGGCCAGTCCTTGAATTCTTGAACCACTAGTTTGGGGTGAGGGTTTGTTGAGAAGGAAGACTCACAGTGGTGTACAGGGAAGAGCCATAAACCAGAAGCCAGGTTGTACTACTGTTCTTTAATGGGCCTCAGTTTCCCCGTGTGGAAAATGGTCTTGGATTGAAACTGTGGTTTCCAAGTCAGGTCGTGCGCCCTTATCACCTGAGACACTTAAAAATGTACAGATGCTGAACTCTGAACCTTAGTTCTAATAAATCAGGGATGGGTTTAGGACGTTTCTGTTTTCATAAAGACACTAGCTAGTGAGTTACAAGTTTGGGAGCCATACTGAACTAGATAATCCCTAAAGACCCTTTCAGATACACCAATTTATTGTTTGATCGGTACGAAGCTTCTCACGTGTAACTCAAATTTCCAGTTAAGTCTTAGCTCACCTCTCTTAATTAGGGGCCCCCACCTATTGAAGAGGAAGGTATTGATACCTTTTTCACTTAGGGAAAAAGAGACAGCCATATCAATAACTTGCTCAAGGTCACAAAGCTGTGGTTTGGCCTATTCCCAGATTCCCATTCTTTCTTCTTAAAATTCTGCCTCTTGGTCTCAAGCAGCTTTGACTTTGGGCAGGTGGGCATGAAAGAGACCTGGTTGGCACTGGCCAGTGTTAATTTCATAAACATTTTCTAGTGTTCCCTATGTCTGGGCATGGTGCTGATTGGCGGTATGTTTGTGTTTTGATGGATCGCCTCATTGGGTGGGTAGAAGGCATATTCTCTAGTTATCATAAAATAATATTTATTGAGCATCTTATCTTACAGAAATGAACTGTTTTTTGACGAGTGGTCTTTGAGGAAAGATAAATAAGTCATTCTTCTACATAATATTCACTGTATTTAAGCTTATATTAGCTTTACAGTTAAAGGGGAACGCGGTAGGCAGTGCTTGTGATAGGCTCCATAAATACTACAAATAACGTATCTCAGTAAACATTTGTTGAAACTAATGCAACTAATGCTGCAAATGTGCTAAGAACTTAGACGAGATATACAGCTCGTCATATCTCTGCTATGTACAGCGACTTATGTGGCCTTCAGTTTCTCAGGTCACATAAACAGGCTTGATCTTCACATGTCTGTAATGCAAATACTTTGCGAATACTTCAAGATCACTTTGGAAATGTGGCACTTTGGAAATATGCCACTTGTAAAATTACTTTTTATGCTTTTTTTTCTAAAAGCAGTATAAGCTGTGCCAGTTCATAGCCTCTAAAAGTGAGACACTTAGAGGGGAAAAGACTCTCAAGTAGGGAATTTTTATGACTTGAGAGAAACAATTTACCCAAGGAAATTCTTTCATAATAACTTTTTGATAAAAATCAGTGCTGTATTGTTTGGCAAATAAATTAGTTTTGACAAATAGTACTTTGTTTCAGGTGTAAAATGGAACTCAAATACTAATTTTTAGTAGTGCTAGGCTCCATTTCTTTCATCCACACGTGCGTGCGTCTTTTCTTAATTGGAAATAAAATAGAAACCAGAGTGAAAACAAAAGTGTATATTTAACATGAAATCAATATTTAGACTTCTTCAGGGACTATTCATGAAGCTACTGTTTGCTTTTTCAGGTTATTCACATCTGCTGAAGAAACATTTTCACACTGTAAGTCTGAGCATCAATTCAATATTGATAACATGGTTCATAAACATGGTAAGTAATTTTTAGAATGAACCAAGCTATGAAATTTAAGTTTGAATTTTATGATTTTCTAGACACCCCTCAGATATAAGTCTAGTAGAATGAAGCATGTAACAAAAGCTTATCTTATGGAAATGAACTGTTTTTGACGAGTGGTCTTTGGGGAAAGATTAATAAGTCACTCTTCTACGTAATATTCACCGTATTTAAGCTTATATTAGCTTTACCGCTAAAGGGAATTATGATTGCATTTTTGTCATATTAGAGTTAGGGAGAGTAAGGGTAGAGGTAGACTTTGGAAAAGGAGGCAGGTCATTCAAAGGTAGACAACTTAAATAGGTCCAAGCATAAAATAAACTTCAGGAACTATAAAACTCAATTTTGGTAAGTTTGGTAGAGAGTATAGGAAGAGCGATGAAGTGAAGATACACTGAATATTCAGGATATGTTTCTATTACAACCTGTATTTAAATGTACATTACAATAAAAGTTTTCCCCTTTAAATGGATATATAAGAATTATGCTCATCCCTGTACTCATTATTGTCTAAAGGGACATTGTTAAAGAATAGCCAATACTGGACAGATTTTTAGGTCTCATGGAAACTTGTGATACAACACGTTTATAAATCATATTCAACTGCACCGTCTTTGGTAAGACAGCCTCATTTTTTTCCCTGATGTTTCTGATGTTGCATTTTTAAACTGAATTGGAGTCAACACTTCAGGTATAATTTTGCATTTTTTTCACTTACCTATGTGGGGGTTTTGTATGCTCTCAAACATACAACAGTATTCTCATGGACAACCATGACATGTCCATGTCCATGTCTCATGGACAACCAGATAATAACCATTTGCTTGGATATGTTATGGCTTTCCTTTAATGTAAATACTGCTTCATTTCTGGAAAGATAAGAGGACCAGATAACAAGCCTCATTGTTTTTTATTTAGCATCATTTAACATCATGTAAAACCTAGTGTACCTCATGTGCTAGCAAAATTATAATTTGGTAGGCACCATAAAAATTAGAGATTTAGAAACTTTCAGCTCTATTATCAACTGCCAAATAATCGGTAAAGCCTAGGACCTTATTTGGCAGATTGTATTGTATTATATTGTTGTTCTGAAAAATGAGAATTCTAATAATTTCCCGTTTTTTAAGAACTATAATAGGCCAGGTATGATGGCTCATACGTGTAATCATAGCGCTCTTAAAGGCTGAGGGGGGAGGATACCTTGAGCTTAAGACTTCAAAGCCACCGTGAACAAGAGTGAGACCTCATCCCTACTAAAAATAGAAAAATTAGCCAGGCATTATGGTAGGTGCTTGTAGTCCTAGCCACTCAGGAGGCTGAAGCAGGAGGATTTCTTGAACCCAGGAGTTTGAATTTGCTGTGAACTAGGCTAATGCCAGGCCTCTGTACCCTGTACTATTAGAGTGAGATCCTGTCTTAGAAAATAAAAAGAAAATACAAGAAACACTTGAAAATTTGTTATCTATGGCTATTTCTCAGAATATTCAGAAGCATCAATATTATTTCTTATTTTTAATAAAAAATCCAAATATAAGTAGTAGTAGAAACATCAGAACTATTTTAGTGTCTAATTGGAGAAACCTTTATAGAACAGGTCAATTAAACAAACTCATATTAAAAGAGGTGATTTTTTTTTTTCTCTTTTTAGGACTTGAGTTTTATGGATACATTAAGCTAATAAATTTCATTAGACTTAAGGTAAGTTGACAGTTTACTTATAATTTTGTTTGGAAATAAATGCCACTGTGACTATTGGTGCACTGGTTATTTAAAAATATGAGGAACTCATATGATGAACTGTTTTAAATTTGGTATTCAGCATTTTGGGGAATCAGACATTAGAAACTGGCACAGCCTAACACACCAAAAGTATTATTTTTAACTGAATCTAAGAGATGAATAGTGTTAAGTGAAAATGTAATTCAGTATTAAAGAGAAATACTGAGACTATTTCTATAAAATCAGACACAGGTTCTAGTGTGATTTCAATTACTCTGACTGCTTTTTAAAAGATTTTTTCAAACATTTTTTTAGTTCTGTTTGAATAAATGTTTATATTCTCAATATCTCCAAATCCAGCATAAAACTGTATAAAGATTAAAATTCTAATACTCAGTATGTGCAGATAACATTCGTTATATACTGTATCTTATATCTCACGTAATTGCAGAAGTTGAACATGACTTGAGTATTACAATTTTGATTTAATAATTAAATTTAAAAAATTTAATTACAGTTTTTCTTTTTTTGTAGTTTTTGGCCAGGGCTAGGTTTGAACCTGCCACCTCCAGCATGTGGGGTTGGCGCCCTACTCCTTGAGCCACAGGAGCTGCCCTTAATAGTTTTTCTTTTATTAAAATGTGTATATATTTTTGAGGCACACTATATAGACTTCTTAAATAGAAACATACTGGTTTTGAATAATGCAGACATGATTTCATTATTATTTTTTTTAATTTCCCTAGTTTTTAGTGGGGACTTCCTTTTTGTTTAATTTCCCTAGTGTTTATTAGGGAGATTTTTCTGGCTCTGTGCAATGAAAAAACATGCAATTAATTTTACATCCAGAATCCTACAGTTGAGTATATGAATTCCATATACAACCCTGTGCCTTGGGAGAAAGAAGAGTATTTGAAACCAGTATTAGAAGATGACCTTTTACTTCAGTTTGGTAAGATGAATGCCCTTTCTCTACTTTTATTAACTTAGGGCCATTTCTTTTGGAAAATATATTATCTTTTTAATTCTCTAAAGATCTTACTAAGTAGTTGGTTTTGATAGAAAAGATAAGTCACTAAAATTTTGATAGAAAAGGTAACTCCCTTAAAACTGACAGTCACATTGACATTACCAGAGAGGAATTTAGAAGTAGGAGCTTCTTTGAACATTTTATAAAGGATGTTTTGACTTAAGATGGTAATTTTTAGTTGTTAGACATTGATCTTTTTAAAAAACGTCAGAATGGATTTAATAATATTCGCTACTTTTTTTGCTCATATATTCAGATCAGGTGATAGGCTTTTCTTAAGACATCTAATTTCCTGAGATTTTGTTTTGTTGCAGAACAGATTTCCCTCAAATTTCCATGGGTTTGCGCTCATACACTGACTCTTCCTTGTCTCCTGTAGCAGGATCACTCTCACTTCTTGGCTGTAGCTTTGTTCTTTAGTTACTTGCACTGTGCTTTGGCTCTATTCCTTACTGAACTAGGGTCTTAATGAAAATTTTGTCAGTTTTTCATAGATCTGATCAATAGGAGTTATGCTTTCTTCTCATACTTACACTGTATTTCATGCTTCTTATGCCACTCGGCTGAGATAGAGGATTTGCTCTCTTCAGATCAGTAAGACCATTCTAAATAGACACACACCCTGACAGGTGATAGTTTGACAGAGTGTGTATTTGAGTTCTTTGATTATTACTTGTTTCCTTAAGAAGTACCTTCATTAAGTTGTGTGATAGTGTGATGTTGTAGTAGGACCCTTAGTGTGATATTTGAGAACTGTGTTACCTTAGAGAAGCTCTTAAACTTCCTAGTTTAAGTCTTTTCATCTGTAAAATGAGGAATTCGGGCCAGATTTCTGAAATTCTTTCTGGCTCTAAAATTTGGTGATTTACAGCTTGATTTTACAACTTCTCTTTGATCTCACTTCTCATAGTGACAGAAGTGGTCTGTTTGATCAATGACAAAGTACCCAGAAGGTGTTCTTTATGGCTTCCTAAATTCAAAATCATCTATTAAACACTCGCAGGATGCAGTAGTATGTTAAATGCTTTAGGAGTATGAAGAAGTGAATGTCACAATTCTTTCCATAGAGAGCCTCCACTCTAATAGTGGGTGTGGTTTTCTTTTAAATGTTTATCCTGTATTTTAATTTAAGGTAGAATATGAAAATTTTCATTAACAGTAGAAAAGATGGTAGATACAGTTCAGAAGAGGAAAAGGTTACTCAGATCAATGACAGATACTGATCTCCTCCGCTGGCCACTGTGGAACCCTTGACTCTAAAAAGGTATATAAACTTAATTCCCTTTAGTCTTACTTTTGATTTGTAAAAAGGGGATAACAACATCTTATAAGATTGTTGCCAAGACAGGGCACCAAGATAATGTGTAGTAACACAGTACCTGCCACAGGGTAAATGCTTATTAAAGGAGACTTGATGGTTAGTAAATGAATGTCTACACAATTTACATGAAGAAGTCAGAACTAAAAGCTGGAACAATCAAAGAGACCTGTTAAAGGAAGTGGAACTTGATCTGGACATGGTCTTAAGCGCATTGCCCACATTCTGTAACGCTCTGTGCTACTGGCCATTGGTGGAGAGAGGTGGAAGGGAAAATTGTCATTCTCCTGGCTCCAGGCTTGATGGCTGACCATTTCATCTCCACTTTCAATAAATATTTATCAAGTATCTCCTAAGTGTTTGGCTTTGAGAATATAAAGATGACTAAATAACAAGACTGAGAAAATGGGTAATGAACGGAATGTACAGCAGGGAGGGGAAAGGTAACTTAGTAACAAGTAAGGTAGGTTAGCAACAAGTAAGGTAACTTAGTAACAGGAAAGGTAAGTTAGTAACAAGACTGAGAAAATGGGTAATGAACGGAATGTACAGCAGGGAGGGGAAAGGTAACTTTGTGGTGGAGAAATCTGGCAGACACTGTCTTAGTGAAGTAATCAAGGTTAATGTCATCAGGGATAAGTCACATTGAGTAGTTTAGACCCTTGATGTGATGTGTGATGTGATAATATGACAAGAATGGCACTTTACCTCTGTGGTCTTTTAAGAATTAATAACCCAAGTTTAATTATGAAAAAAAATCAGAAAACTACAAATTGAGAGCCATTCTACACGCTGTCTGACCAGTTCTCCTCATAACTTAGAAAACTGAGGAAAACCCAAGAAATTGATACAGACCAGAGGGCGTAGAGGAGACATGAGAACTAAATGTATTTTGGTATCCTGGGAGGAATCTTTGAATGGAAAAGGGAAGTTAGAGAAGAATGAAGGAAATCCGAATGAGTAAGATGGAGTTTAGGTTAAGTTTTAAAAACAGTGTATCTAATATTTGGAACATTCTCCACAAAGAGTTAATAGCCAGTGAAAGACTGGGAACCAGTTTGAAGTGGAGAGAAAGGGCATTTGTACTTCTGCGTGGCCTCTGTGTCTTCATCTCTCACCTCTGTCCTTCCTGAGAGGGACCAACTTCAACTCTGTTTGGAAGTGCTCTAAATTTTCTCTTTAGTCTTAAATAAAATTTCTCTTTGTTACACTGAAAAAAATTGTTTTTAAAAGAACTCTTAAAAATTGAGGGGAAAGCACCAAACACTTCACAGAGCAATGGGAAAAAACAGACGATGAGACAATTCCCAAAAAAGGTGTAAAAGTAGTCCAGAAACATGTGAAAATCAGTGTTCATAAAAATGTTTGAGCTCACTCAGAGGTATGTGATTTAAAACAACACTGAGGGACCATTTCTTTCTTGCCAGACTGGCAAAAACTTTTCAAAATGACAGCTCATTCTCTTGGTAAGGCCGTGGACAGATTGACACTCTCCTGCGTTGCTAGTAGAATGCAAACTTGGCAGTATGTAGCAAAACTACAGATGCACTTTTTAACACAGCAGTCTCATTCATAAGGATCTATCTTGAAGATAATACCTCCTACATTCTGAAAATACGTATATGCAAGGTTGTTCATTGCAGCGTTGTAATTTCAGAATATTGGAAACAATCATACTTAGGAGAGTGGTCCACTGAGCTATGTATGATATATCCATATATCCATGGTATAGTATATACCCATCAAAAAGGAGAGATCTGTGAACTAATACAGAGTGATGTCTAAGACATACTGTTAAATGAAAAAAAAAGCAAAGCCAAGAGGAATGTCTGCAGCATGCTACTCTTCATATAAGAAAGAAAGGGATTTGAGGAAATGAATGTGTTGCTCATTTGTACAAAAGAAATACAGGAGGGATAAATCTGAAACTACAGAGATTGGTTACTTACAAATGTCAGTAGGAAAGAGGAGTGCAGTGAGAATGGGGTAACGTGCGCGGTAAGGAGGAAGAGTACTTTGTGTAGCTCTTGCTCCTAGGATTATAGTAATGTTCCTCATAGTCTTCATATCAAAAAATCAACAACTGATAAAACCAAGATGAAGCAGTGAGGGAGCACTATGGAAGGAGGGCGATGACACAGAATGAAATACAAACGCAAACTTTTCTGTATTTCACATGAATTAACAACCACACTGAAGGGAGTGGGGATGAAGTGAACTAGTAATTGGAGTCTTGACTGGATACTGTGGTGAGGCCAGAGATAGATCTACACGAATGCTATAATCTAGTGAGTAAAGGTGTGTTTCTCATGGGGTGTGGGTCAGCAATTCTGACATCACTGTTGTATGTACTAGAATTGTAAATAAGCACGTTGGGGATAGTAAGAACCAGGTTTCTCATTGCTGGGGAAAGAGGTTTAAAATAAGGAAATTAGAGGGAAAGGAATCCTGTGGTTATAGATTGGCATCAGAGGTATCAGTATAAACTCAAATATATGTATATATTGATAGGAAGGCACAGAAATATAGATGTGTATGCTGGTGTAGGTTAGGATATATACATCTATTTCTTAGCTCTGTCTGCTGAGCCCTAGAAAAACCCCAGTAGCAAAGAGCCTACCTAATGCCCAGATCTTAATTTCAAACACCTTTCTCCAATAAAAGGAACCAAAGCTAATTAGAGAGAGAATTGATTCTAGCAGTGGGGCAGGGAAAATACAAGATGAATCTGAGACATCTTACGGCAGAAAGTAAGGAAGTGCTTAAAAAAGAGCGCAGCAGCCACCCGAAAGGAGCTTCTGAGAGCCAAGAAGAGTGATTTGAGCAATGGAGAAAATAATAATAGTATTAGATTTCTGCTCATGGGATAAAATATCCACGTGTCCATACTGACATTAATAATTAAATAAAATGGAAAAGTAGCAGTTCAACTTTAGACTGGAATTTGTACTAATAAATATAGAAGGAAAGAGAAGTAGAAAATCACTATTAAACACACACCACAATAATAACTTGCAGAAAAGATCCAGCAATTGATGCTCAGATTAGTGGGCAAAAATGTAAGGTCAAACAAGACTTGCGTAGTTTAAAGTATTTTCCCTCAAAATACATAAACTACACAGGAGTTGGCAACTTTTTAGTGCAGAAAGCCAGCAGATACCAAATGTGTTTAAGTTTTAAATATTTGGTTTTTTACTGAACATCTTGTTTTTAATTGATTTGCATTTGAAAAGAATGTACGTTCTCCTGTAGTCTCTAAATGCTGAATAATTTTATTTAGTTTTTTTTTAATGTCTTTTTGGATTTTCTTTTGATGTAGTTTTCAGTCATTCAGAAGGGTATATTTAAATCTGTAGTTAAAAAATTGTTTTTAATTGTTTTTTTAAAAAACAATAAAAAATGCCTTTAATTGTTTAATGTATTTTGGAGGTCTCGTATGAGGTTAATACACATTTGTAGTTGTTATATTTTTCCTGAAAAATTGACCACCTTATGTAGGAGTTATCTGCCTAAATGAAGTATCCATGTGATTTGAACATCCTGAGATAGAATGTAGATATGGAAATCCTTCTTCCTGTATATGGTTTAGGACTTTGAATTAGACTACTTTGGCAAATTGTAGTTGTGAATCTTACTGTTTCTTAATCCTCTCCTTTTTAAATGTGTAAGTTTAACTTTTCACCAATATCTCCCCATTTCCTGCAACCTTCAGCCCCTGGCACCCACCATTTTACTCTGAGTTTTTTTAGATGCCACATATAATTGAGATCACATAGTATGTGTCTTGTGTCTGGCTTATTTCAACTAGTATAATAGTCCTCCAGGTTTATCCACGTTGTCAAAAATGGCAGCGTGTTCTTTAAGGACTATCTAACTGTACTACCCGCTGTTCTGCAGGAGGACAGAGGCTGAGAAGTAGCTTTGTACAGTGGTGAGAACATGGGTAGGAAGGCAAGTGTGGGTTTGAATCTTAGCGTCTCCATAAGTAGCTGTGTGATTTTAGGTTAGTCAGTTAATTTTTCATTTATTTTTTTCTAGGCCTATCATAGGGATAAGTATTTACATCTTAGTTTTTTTTCTTTTTTTAAGATAACAGGAGATGTAATGCATGTGCTTGAAACGATACCTGTTGATCAATAAGTAGTTTTTTTCCTTCTTTTTTCTTTCTTGCAGGTTTGGTTCAGTATGATTAGTACTTGCATAGGTGTTCAATGTAGCCAACTACTGAAAAGCTAGGAGTTGAAAAGTAGCTGAAAAGCTACCATGTTCTCTCAATTCAAATTGAAACAGTTTGGCTGATAAATATTTAATTAAAAGTACTTTTACTAATTTTTCTCAATTGGCCACATAATAGGCACTTAGGATATATTTAGTTCTAATATAGTTAGACTTGCTTTATTGTTATAAAATTGCCTAACGATAATGTCCATTTTATTTCTTTAGATGTAGAAGATCTTTATGAACCAGCATCAATTCCATTTTCATACCCCAACGGACTCAGTGAAAATACATCTATTGTTGAAAAATTGAAACATGCAGAAGCCAGGGCGCTGTCTGCTGAAGCTGCATTAGCTAGAGCACGGGAGGATCTTCAGAGAATGAAGTAATTTATCAATCTTCTACAAAAGTTATTGTTTAGGTCCCCAAGATAATATAGCAAATGATGAGGTAGAACACAGAAGTGGAACATTTCATATACTGGAAAGCACAGTGTAGACATTTCAGTAGTATTAAAGACATACAGCATTTTTACACATTCTAGATAGTTGGTTGACATAAATTTTATGGCTTTACCTATTAAACTTCTTCATAATTACTTTAATATTAATGATAATTCTTCTGACCAGTAGTGTTGTCTTGAATGTTTCTGTTCTTTCATATTGCCTTCCTTTTAATTTTCCTATTTCCAGTTGATTTCTCCATTTTACTTTTATTTTCCTAGGTCTTTAAAGCAGAAGGATTAATATTTTTTTAGGTTTAGAGAAAATATAGGGTAGAAATTTTTATTCTGAAAGAATCAAAATATAATTATGGTATAGTATTTAACCAGATAACCAGCTACATGAGAACATTTTAGTGCAGTGAGTAGATTGGAATAGCGTTCTTCTTGTGTAGTACTTCTCAAAGTTTGAAGTGTATACGAATCACCTGGAGGTCTTGTTAAAAACGTAGATTCTGACTCAGGAGATCTGGGGTAGGTCCTAAGGTTCTGCATTTCTAACAAGTAAACCTTAGAAATTTACCTGTCAGATTTGTAAGCTGATTGCTTTTGCCTGAGTACCAACTAGCTGGTTTGCCAAAATGTCCAGGAGGAAAGGTAGTAGAGCTAATTTTAGTTCCTCTTCTCTTTGTCTGAACTGCTATGTTAGGTAATCTAGGGACTGACACCAACTGTCCTCTCTGTCCCTTTGCACATCTCCTGTTTTCGTACATTATGAATTCTACGTACATTATAAATTCTAAGTGTGTCATGATCAGAGAGGGAGCTGAGTTTTAGCAGGAGTGGGTGGTCGTGGTGTAGGTAAATAATCAATTTGAGTCCATTTGCTTCTTACTTTTAACCCTCCCAAAAGATAGTATGGTTTTAACAAATGTTAATAGAATTGAAATAAACTACATTGATTTAGCTCCAAAAAAGATTTTAGAACAATAGAAATAGTAAAGTTTAATAAAGGTGATGTGTTTATTTTGTCATGATAAAGAACTGTAATCTGCACTTGGCATTGCTTCTGTGGCTTGCAGGAGTGCTTAGCTGAGTATGAATATGCCACTGCTTAAGATCCAGCAGAGGGAGTTTTCCAAGGTTGAATGTGATTTAAAAGGTTCATCACACTCCACTCCCTCCCTTTTCCTTTCTCAGCCTCTAGCCTTCCCTGTTTTCATGGTCCAATAAACCTGTCTCAAGGGTGTATTTCAAATTGATTACAGACAATTTGCTCAAGATTTTGTGATGAACGCAGATGTCAAAACCTGCTCGTCATCCGCTAGTGCCATCGCAGACCTCCAGGAGGATGAGGATGGTGTTTATTTCGGCTCATACGGGCATTATGGGATACATGAAGAAATGCTAAAGGTTAGCAAAGAGCACAAATATGCTAAACCCATACTAAAGGGAAAATAGAATAAAATAGCTTCTTTCTTAATACGTATCCTATAGGAGAACTGCTTTCAGTGGGGGTAGAACTACCTTCTAAACCTCTTTGGTGCTTGATAGGTCACATCGGGTTGAAAAGATTACAGAGGCATTAAAGTCATTGTAAATTCTATTCAAGATCATCATTAATATTATAACATTAGACTATTAGAAAAATCAACTGCTGACAACCTTAGTCTTCTCAGAATAGCTATTATATTAAATACTAAGGATTAAATTAATTATACATTTGCCTTTTAGTGTACAGAAGAAATTTAATTTCAATGTTTAAATAGCAGAACTGATTTTTGTTTGGGCAAACAATAATTCTTTGGCATAAAGTTTAGTTACAGATAATTCTCATAATTGTTACGACATAACTTTTTCACATTTGAAATCATTGCTATATATGAGTATTTCCTAAATTGGTCAAATTAGGTAGAGTCATGTACCACATAATGTTTTGGTCACCTGTAGACTGCGTATGTGATGGTGTAATACCATATTTCTACTGTACCTTTTCTCTGTTTGGGTTTGTTTAGATACACAGATATTTACTATTGTGGTATAGCTGCTTACAGTATTCAGTACCATGACATGCTGTACCCGTTTGTAGGCTAGGAATGACAGGTGTACCATATAGTGTAGGTATATGGTGGGCTATACTATATAGATTTGTATAGGTATACTTTATAATGTTCACACAGTGACAGAATTGCCTGACACATTTCTCAGAAAGTGTCCCTGTCATTAAGTAACTTTTGATTATATTTAAATCTGGCTGGATTTAATTTTTCTAATGGTAACGTCCATATAAAATAGAAGTCAATTTTTAACTGTACCTGGAAATAATACATGCTGTATTTTATTGAGTATTATACTACATATGTTAAAATACACGAAATACAGTTTTTAATTCAGTGACACTAAAGACACCTAAAGTAAAATAAATGTTGGAATATAAAAATTGAGAATTTTAGATGCTTATCCCTGTGAATTTTTGATTCCACCATTACCTTTTCTTAAAACCAACAAACAAAAAAATCCCTTCCTAAATCTGTTCTCCAAAGATTGATTTATTTTATAGAGCCCCTAACAGTAAGTCTCCCTGAAACAGACACAGTTAAATTAACTAGAGATATTTAGTAACATGCGTATATTTTGTCGAGTCAGCAAGATCACAGAGTGGAAGTTTGCTGATGGGTAATAATTGTACTTACGTGGGATCTTTTAAAGCAGTGTCATGTCATTATACCAACATGTCATAGTTGGTTGTGCTTTTTATTGTCACTTGGGTAATGGGATAGTGTTATAAATAAAAGATATCTTCTTATAAGTAATAAGTTATTTTTAAGTCCATAGCGAATTTGTCTTAAAAAATTGACTTCACTTTCTTTGTTAAACTAATGTCTGGAATATTTTCCTTAAGGAAGTTAATATAATTTCATGTTTATCATTTTAAGTCACCCCATCAATTTAAATGGTGTGAACTTTTAATACTCTTGGTGTAGAAATTGTGTTGGACTTTGCTCAGACAGGCTAAATGTTACTGAAACTCCCAGTAAATACGAGTGTTGCTGTACAGTCGTCAGAGAAATGTGGTTTGAATGCTCATTATTTACTCATCTCTGTTGTGGACACTTTTTAGCTGTATGTCAGTAATTAAAGGATTTCATACGTGATCTTCTATCTGTAACTCCTTGTGGTTTACATACAGATTTAGGAAGTTCCAGCTCATAGTTTCCAGGGCCATCTTTTTCCTTGTAGAGATTCATTTACTGTCCTTATTAATATCATTCTCTGCACTGTAGTTTCCCTTTGTTGTTGTGCAGTATAATTACTTCCTCTTGGAGACGACGTAAGTATTTATAGGAAAGGTAGATATGTTTGATTCAAAAAGAACCATGTGTTGATTTTGTATTGTGCTGTGGATGAATGTGAAAGCGTGCCTTGAGCTTTATTTCTTATTTTTTATTAGAACAATTCTTAGCGCATATAAATTGTTTAAGGTATGCTACTGTCAGAATCTTGCCTAATTTTTATAAATAAAATTGATAAATTTTATAAAAATTAAAATAAATTGAGAAATTTTATTTTTAGCACCTTTATGCTTAGAATTGTCCTGCCTTTCACATAGTATGATTTAAATATTTTATTGCTTAGTTTCATATATTTTAGTGACATTATTTTGTTAAGTTTTGATTGTTTATTTTTTGAGACTGTCTTGCTGTGTTGCCCAGGCTAGAGTCCCATGGCCTCAGTGTAGCTTGCAGCAACCTCAAACTCTGGGCTCAAGTAATCCCCCTGCCTCAGGCTCTCAAGTAGCTTGGACTACAGGCACTGACCACCACGCCTGGCTAATTTTTCTATTTTTAGTAGAAATGAGGGGTCTCACTTTGCTCAAGCTGGTCTCAAATTCCTGACCTCAAGGGATCTTCTGTCTTGACCTCCCCGAGTGCTAGGATTATAGGCCCAAGCCACCACACCCAGCTTAATTGTACTTCTATTTTATTTTATTTCATTTTGAGACAGAGTCTTACTTTGTTACCTTTGTAGAGTGCTGTAGCGTCATAGCTCACAGCAACCTCAAACTCTTGGGCTCAAGCGATTCTGTTGCCTCAGCCTCCCAAGTAGCTGGGACTACAGGCACCTACCACAACACCTGGCTAGTTTTAGAGACAGGGTTTTCTGTGGCTCAGGCTGGTCTTGAGCTCAGGCAGTCTACCCAGAGTGGCATGAGCCACAGCGCCTGGCTGATTGTACTTTTAAATATAAGTAGTTTGTGATCTTATTTATGGAGATAAGATGAAGATGCCTTTTTTAAATTTCAGAGATATGATTGATAGAGGAATAGATTACATGAAACTTCAAGATTCTTACAACTTTATCTTTTCAAAGAAGAGTCAGTTTGTTGATTAATATTATGTGTCTGAAATGAATCACTCTCTATTTGTTTTCAAGAGAAACATTATTCACTCTGCTGTGCATATGTCACAAATCGTAGTACCATTTAATAAATTGAAATTTCAGTAATTTTTCTTTACTGCATTTTCCTGATTATGTCTGCAGCCAGCTCATTCTTTCTGTCACTTTCATGAGCCTATGAATTAAAAATATTCTGTTATTTTTGTGTTTTCTTAGTTTTAATAGGTGGTATGAAAGATAATTTCTGTTTATTACCTTGTTTGGCATTAAAGTGTTACCTTCTGTTAGAATACATTTTTTAAAACGGTTATGAAGGCTGGTCTCCTGTTTGCTTGCATTTTCATGCTCACTGGATTTTTCTTTCAAAAATTCAGTTAGTAAATTGAAGCTCTCCTTAGACACAAGCTCCTGTGTATGGTATACTTGGGATTTCATTACATCAGGGTTGTAGCATATGAACAAAAACGGATGAATATATTGAAAGAGCCAGAATGAACAATGGTATTTCACTCGAGCAGTAGTGCGTGGAGTTAGGACATCAGTAGGGATCCTGTTGATTTAAGGTGAAGCAGTGGTGAGGCAGCGTGATGGGTGAGAGCTTTCTAGTGACTGCCTTTCTGATGGATGTTCACCCTTTGTAGGTTTGTTGTTTCAGCAGAAAATCTCTGCTTGTAGCATAAGAGGAGCATAAATGGTAAAAGTGTACAAAATAGCATGATTTTTCAAAAAGACAGTTTGAAAATTAGAATATCCAAATTTACTTGTCTCTCTTAGTAATTCTTCAAATAATTTTCAGGGGAAGATTTAATACACCTGATTTTTAAACTTCTTTGTAAAGCAGTTAGAAATAATAATCAGAAAACATGGTATTATGGGTATTAGCCTTTGGAGGTCCAGTAATTAAGTAAAATGACTTGCTTTTTAATATAAGATCTCCTTTATAGACTTTAAAAAAAATCCTAATATTGGTATAAACATGTTTTAGGGTGTATGGTTTGTATAATATTTGGATATTATAGCACTTGGTGTAGCTGGGTTCTTTTGTACCTACTAGGAATTCCAAAACAAGAATTCTCATTCTGTGGTATTTCTTTTCTTAATCATAATCATATTTTACTTACTTGGCAACAGAGCCATTCGCTGCTTAATTTGCAGTCCGTATGTGTCTCACCTTAAGGAATCAGCTTTGTTCATGAACCAACATAAATGTTAGAGTTGAATTCCTGCCTTGGTCACAGGTCACGTGAGCCTCCAGTGTGTAGGCGTCTCATAATGTGGGCTGCAGGGCTGAAATGATTTACTTTAGGCTTGCAGGTTTTTAAGCATCATTTCCTAGTACAGAAATTTTTAGCAACAGCAGAATTATAAATCAGATGGTGCCGATCATTGGCTTTCTTAGAAAATACTCAGTTTAGCTTCATTTCTTAGATGTAACTGCAACTTTTACATTTATCTGATTTTTTTCTTTTTCTTATTTTGAGGTACCAGGGAGTCAGGCTCTAGATTCCACACCCTATTTAAAGGAGAAAACATGACGTTTGTCTTCTGTTCACTTTAATTAGTTATCACTTGAAGTCTTATGCTGGTAATGCATATAAAGAGGAAAATGGATATATTTTTGAGAACGTAGACCATATTTGACATTCAGTGATGTTCTTAAAGATTTTCTTTGTATGTCATTGCTATTTTGATTCTTCACTGTTTTCTTTTAGGGAAAAAAAAAATAACCTTGGTTTTCCAGGTAAAAAAGTAGCTGTGGAAACTAGCAACGTATGATAAAATAGCAAATAGCTTCCAAAAAATACTTATTTGTTCAGACTGTCCTGTAAACGCAGTATTTTCCTCTCTTTACTCTAGGACAAAGTACGAACAGAAAGCTACCGAGATTTTATATACCAAAATCCACATATCTTTAAAGATAAGGTGAGTAGCATAGGCTACAGAATTGTACATTTCTTGTTTGGGGGGCAGTAACAATCCTCTGGAGGGTCATCACTGTGATAACAATTGAGGTGACGTATTCTGGCTTTATTTCATGGAGGACTTTTATGATCCTGCTCTGTGGTGCAGCATCCTGATAACAGAAATGCTGATTGTTGCTGGCGTTCAGTGTGTTCTTGTTTAAAATTGAAAGCCACTAGTTACAGTGATGTACCTTAGTGAAATTTTGCTTGTTCAAATAATTTTGCTTATACCTTGTTTTCGATTTACAGTGATTCCTGAGAATTTTGTACGTATCAGATACGCCCTTTATCAAAGCATACTTTGAATGATCGTGCTAGTTTGTGTTGAGCAAATAAAAATGAATAATTTTAAGAAGAATTTAATAATGAGTAAGCTTAAATATAAGGTAGAATTTATTTTATATGCTTATAATATATTGGTTTTCCTCTTATGAGATACTTTATATTTTAATATTAAACATGCTTAATATTAAAAAATGATCATGTACCCTGTATGTGTACACGTCATTGTGTGTGTGCACGTCATTGTGTGTTTGAAATTTGGGTCAGTTGTTTTGTCTCCCTTTACTTATGAATTTTTTTCTTTTTTCTTCTTCACTCCTTTTCTTCCCTCTGTACATTGGCATAATTATTTAAAAGTTCAGGTTTTCTGATTGTTTCTCCTTATTGGGGTTGGTCTATTAATTTAGTAAAGAATATTAGGACTTCTGCCATTTTTGCTTGGGACTTTTTTCTCTTTTTACTTAAGAACACGTATTGACAACATACCAGGTTTTTAAACTTCCCTTCCACCTGTTTTGAAAGGTACTTCTCTGAGGATATTTCGTGGGCTTTGCGTGATATTACAGTAGTAACAACCTACATACTTTGAAAATTCCTTTTTCTGGTTTTTATATTGTTTGGAACATAATCTCGAATGGCTTTTCATTTTTCTACCTCTTGCCTGAGAGCAGTGTTTCGCTTGTGAGTTAACTGAATTAAACAGAAATAGACTGAAATTCATATGGTGCTCTGATATCTTTCAACCAAAGCATTGTTGATCATGAAAGATTTATAATTGTGTACATGTTTGTTTTTGCTGATTCCCACCGTAGACAAATCATTTTGTTTTCAAAATTGCAGGTATCAGTGCTTTGTAGGCTTTTTAGCTTTTTTGTATGCTTTTTGCATGTTAATTGCAGTGGAGACTTAAGAATTTTTTTATACTTCTTGTATTTGTTCTCAAGTGCTGGAAGTCTTAAGCACCACTATTTCCAGTGAAGCAAATTGTGTTACTATTAATAATGTTGCTTTGTATTTCCAGTTGTATTATGCCCAAATTTTTATTTTATTTTTTCCTTAATATGTTTTATAGGAATTATGCATGGGAATCACTAATCACTACTAGTGAGGAACCAATTATATACAATAATTTTGAAGAAGTGGTGAATGTCTTAGGCTTCACCTATAAAGTATTTTTTTTAATCCCTCGAATGTTGTGATTTTTGTTTATAAAAGCACCATCATTGTCTTTCTTTGAGCCATCTTCTCTTAGAACTTTGCAATATGAATACTAGGGGAATTTGTTCAGGAAGTAAGTTAGAAGGTTCTCTTTCAGTATGCTACTAAATAGAACTTTTGTCTTTGTGATAGATAAGAAAATAATGAAAACGCTCAAATATTAGTCTTCATAAGATCATCAAGAAATTAAGTATTTGTATTTCTTTGTACATGTAACAGTTCTTACTGAGTACACAGACCTATGCAGAATCACTGTTTGCTTCTATTTTTTTAATTGTACAGTATTATAAAAATTTTGTGTATTTTATACATTTTTCAGGCAAAGTATGACCATGGAAAATATTTAATACTTAACATGTAATTATTTTGTTATGTGTAACTTCTCTTACCAAGGTTGAATCTATCAGAGTCAAAAAAGGGCTTATTAATGAATTGGGAGTATTTTTCCTTGGAACTTGGTCTTTATCAATGTATAATGAATTTTACTTGGCGTTTTATGGTTTTTCAAAAATACACTGTAATATAAAACCTTATACATGTTGATTTTTTACCTTCTTAAATCACATTTAGGACATAACAAAAATAATCGAAAACTTTTATAGTTTCAAATGATTTCTGATACTTTACACTATTAGAAAATGGAATACCATATATCTAGATGAGATTTATTCAAACATGCCTCATTGTCACTATATGATACACCTTTACCTTGACGGACCAAGTATTTATCTTTATTTTAGACATGAAGAAACTTCAGCAGGATAATTGACTTGCCCCAATTCAACTAAAAAAAAAAAAAAATGTGTCTTTTTACTCCAAGTCTGGTGCCCTTAAGTCTGTGCCACTGCACTTTGAGCATTAATATAGAATGAGTAAGAAATTAGGATGAGCTTTATTAGTTACATGTTTGATCACACAATTTTTCATATACGGTGGGTGCCAAAAATACATTTTATGAAAGGAAAAAAACTATTAAAATTGTGATACTCTCTGGGAGACCAAGGCAGGTAGATCCCTTGAGTTCAGAGTTCAAGACCAACCTCAGCAAGAGTGAGACCTTGTCTCTACTAAAAATAGAAAGACTGAGGCAAGAGGATCTCTTGAACTCAATAGTTTGAGTTTGCTGTAAGCTATGATGCCATGGCACTGTACCCAGGATGACAGAGCGAGACTCTGTCTCAAAAAAAAAAAAATTGTGATGCTCAATATATCACAATATTTACCAATAACACGAGATAATAGAAGTCACATTGAGCACCTCTTGTAATTGGAGAAGTCAGATGTGACTCGAGTATTACAATTTTAATATCGTCTCCTCCTTAAAATGTGCATACATTTTTTAGTACCCTCTGTAAGTGTCGTATTATTTGTGTCATGACAGATATGAACATGAAATTATTTAAATATAATTCTTTTTAAAATGTATGAAATGTTATAATCTTTGCTAAATATATCACCATTTTTTGTTTGCTTTTATTTCCATGAGATAAAGTTCGTATCACATACTTGCTTCTATAACACGTTATGTAGTGTGCAGAAAAGAAATGTATTTTACAAAAGAGTGGTTGTGTTAAAAATGTGTTCCTTCCCTGTCTCCATGTCCCACCTTCCCTGCCTCTTTTCCTTCTTTCCGTTTTTAATATTGTTTTAATTCACAAAACTCCTGTGGAGGCCATATGGTTTCTCAGATTAATTTAACTTTGGGTGGTTTTAATCGTGTTACCACCCACTCATAATTAATTTCTGTTTGTAGTTCATTGAGGAAATTCCCAGTTAGGTGCCTTATTTATGCTTTTGGTTATTGTTTACAGTTACAGTTAATTTACCTTTTTTTTAAAAAAGGGAACTAAATTTCTTCATTATTGTATAAAATGCTAGCTTATTCTATTTTTTCCTCTTTGTTTCTCTTTGATTTTTATTCTGTCAGGTTTAATTTATCTTCCTACCTGATCCACGTCATTCTGAGCTAGATCAAATAAATATTTAACATCTATTAAATATAATTAATATATGGACTTTGGAAGCAGATCAACCTATGTTTGAATGCTGGCTGTAAATTTTACCCTCTGTATGACCCAAGTTGAACCTGTTTCTTTCTCTCTTTGAAGTTTGCTTTCCTCATTTGCAAAATGAGGATTAAATAAGTATTACATAAATATATGTATGTATATACTTATGTATACCCACATACATGCATTTTTATGTACTTTGTGTATGTATGTATGTAGTCTTACCAAAAACCACTCTGATTGGAGTACATTATATAAGTCCTTATGTACTGTACCTTCTTCACTCAGCATTTTTTCCTGGATAATATTCTTTTTATTATTGTTGTAAAATACACATAACAGGGCAGCACCTGTGGCTCAAAGGAGTAGGTTGCTGGCCCCATATGCCACAGGTGGCATGTTCAAACCCAGCCCCGGCCAAAAACTGCCAAAAAAAAAAAAAACACACAACATAAAATTTTCTATCTTAACCATTTTATTTTTTGCAGTTTTTGGCTGGGGCTGGTTTTGAACCTACCACCTCCAGCATATGGGGCCATCACCCTATTTTTTTGAGCCATAGGCACTACCCATCTTCACCATTTTTAAGTGTATAGATCAGTGGTTCATAATGTCTTGAAACCATCACTACCTTGTGTCTCTGGAGCTTTTTTCATTTCTTTTCTTTTTTTTGGACGGATTTTTTTCTTTTTTTTGGACTATGTCACCCTCAGTAGAGTGCTATGATGTCATAGCTCACAGCAACCTCAAACTCAAACTCTTGGGCTTAAGTGATTCTCTTGCCTCGGCCTACCAGGTAGCTGGGACTACAGGTGCCCACCACAATGCCTGGCTATTTTTTGTTTGCAGTTGTCATTGTTGATTATAGCTGGCCCAGGCTGGGTTCAGACCTGCCAGCCTCCGTGTATGTGGCTGATGCCCTACCCTCTGAGCTATGGGTGCCACCTCTCTGGAGCTTTTTTCATCGTATAAAACTCAAACAAAGCCTGTTAAACTGTAAGTCCCCATTGCCCCCTTCCTCAAGCCCTGACAGTCACTATTCTCCCTTGTATCCTGGTGATTTTCATTACTCTAAGTTCTTCAGATAAGTGGAGTCATACAGTACAATCATCCGTCAGTATCTGTGGGGATAGGGGATTGGTTCTAAGACTCCCTGTGGATACCAAAACCCAAGGATGCTCAAGTCCTTTATATAAAATTATGTAGTATTTGCATGTATCCTGTGTACATCCTCCTATATACTTTAAATCATCTCCAGATTACTTACAATACCTAATACAGTGTAAATGCTACATAAGTAGTTATATAGGAAATAATGACAAGAGAAAGAAATTTGTACATGGTCTCTATAGATAACATTTTCTTTTTTCTGAATTTTTTGAATGGCAGTTGGTTGAATCCATGGATATGGAACCCAGGGATATGGAGGGGCTAACCATATTGGTCTTTTTGTGACAGCTTGTGGCACTTAGCTTAATGTCCCCAAAGTTAATCCATCTTTTATCAAATATGAGAATTTCTTTTTTTTTTTTTTTGAGACAGAGCCTCAAGCCTGTCCCCCTGGGTAGAGTACTGTGGCATCACAGCTCACAGCAACCTCCAACTCCTGGGTTCAAGCGAGTTTCCTGCCTCTGCCTTCCAAGTAGCTGGGACCACAGGCGCCCACCACAATGCCTGGCTATTTTTTGGTTGCAGCTATCATTGTTTGGTGAGCCCAGGCTGGATTCGAACCTGCCACCTTAGGTGTACGTGGCTGGTGCCTTAGCTTCTTGAGCCACAGGCGCCGAGCCGAGAATTTCATTTTTAAGGCTGAATAATATTCATATATATTTATGTGCCGCATTTTGCTTATCTGTTAATCTGTCTGTGGGCACTTTAGGTTACCTACACATTTTAGCTATTATGAATTTTGCTGCCATTAACATAGATGTACAAATATCTCTTCAAGACCCTGCTTTTAAGATTTTTTGGTATATACCCAGAGATGGAATTGCTGAGTTATACAATAATCCCATTTGTAATTCCTTAAGGAACTGCTGTTCTGTTTTCCGCAGAAGATACACCTTTTTACATTCCACAAAAGTTCATTTTCTCTGCAACCTCACCAACACTTATTATTTTCTGGTTGTTTGATGGTAGCCATCCTAATTGGTATGAAACAATATTTCCTTATAGTTCTGATGTGCATTTCCCTAGTGATTAGTGATGTTGAATATCTTTTCATTAACATTCTTTTAATTGTTCATATATCTAGTATAAGAATGTTTTTCTCAGTTTCAATTTTTCATGTTAAGAATAATGTTTCATACGAAAATATAAAATATTAAAAATCTTTATATGAAAGTGCAATTATAAGATTATCTAGCAATGAACTTCCTAGTTCAAAAGGGTATAACCTGTGTAGTGTTACCAGTGTTTCTACCAGTTTCTATGTACGTATTTGAGTGCTGATCTTCCCAAACACCATTGCCAATGTACTACCATGTTTCCCCGAAAATAAGACCTACCCCAAAAGTAAGCCCTAGCAGGATTTCTATGCATTTGTTTAATATAAGCCCTACCCCCGTAATAAGACCTAGTGATGCATTTCAGTACAGAGAGGAAGGCATCCCCTGAAAATAAGCCCTAGGGTATCTTCTTGAGAAAAAATAAATATAAGACAGTGTCTTATTTTCAGGGAAACACGGTATTATCAGACTTCTAGATTGAACACTGACCTTTTACTTTTAATTTTTTAATTTTATAAATATTTTATTTCAATTTCTGTTTCTGGGAACTTATCACATATGGTTGTGTTGTATGTATTTTTCTATTTTATTTCTCTATTCTATTTCAATTTTATTGTGTTCTGTTCTATTTCTGCCATATAGTATTTCAAACTGATGTACTATAACCCATGCATATATATGTATGCTATATATTATACTGGTTTCTTGTTGTTTTCATTAGTATATTTGGAATTTAAATTTTTTTGTTTGCAATTTAGATTGCCTCACAAAAGAAAATTCTTAATGTTTGTAAAAGTAATAATATTAAAATACATACTGACTTCCCAGGCAGGCTACCTGTGTAAGAATAGTCACATTCCCACTATAAAACCACCTGATGAAGGATAGGCAGCACAACTATTTCTTCAGTGAAATCCAGGCTGCTGGCTGGGCTCAGTGGCTCACACCTATAATCCTAACACTCTGGGAGGCTGAGGCAGGCTGATCCCTTGGGCACAGGAGTTCAAGGCGAGCCTGAGCAAGAGTTAGGCCCTGTTTGTACTAAAAATAAAAATTAAAAAAAAAAAAAAAACTGAGGCAAGAGGATTGCTTGAGCCCTAAGACTTTAAGGTTGCTGTGAACTATGATGCCATGGCACTTTACCAACAGCAATAAAGGGAGATTCTGTCTCAAAAAAAAAATAGTAAATAATACAGAAGATAAAATATGCAGGAATAAAGAACTAGTAATGTGTAGGACTTGTATGTAAAAAGATTTAAACAGCTAAAGGACGTGAAACATACTTGAAACAAGTTTAAATAAGTCGTACCATTCTTGAATGTGAAAACTCATTTTCCTTAAATTAATTTTAGTTCAGCTCCCATAAAAGTGCTAAGACTTTTATGAGACAGAGTCTCAAGCCATTGCCCTGGGTAGAGTGCTCTGGCATTAGAGCTCACAGCAACCTCCAACTCATGGGCTCAAGAGATCTTCTTGCCTCAGTTTTTCTATTTTTAGTAGAGACAGGGTCTTGCTTTTGCTCAGGCTGGTCTTGAACTCATGAGCTCAAGCTATCTACCTGCCTCAGCCTCCCTGAGTGCTAGACGCCACTGTGCCCACCTATTATGCTAAGACTTTTTTAAGTCTCAACAAGCTGATTCTCTCTTTTGTGTCAAAAAATAAACATAGAAACTTATCTAGAAACACTTTGGAAAAATATTCATAGTAAGGGTAGAACAGTGGATATTACAACTTTCAAAGCTTCGATACACGGGTCATTATGAAAGTTTTGATAGACACAAAAATCAAGAAATGTAAATCCATGTGGGAGGAAACAAATGAAAGCTTCCCAGCAACACCAGGAAACACCGTACTAAACCAGTAAGCTGAGCACGTTGCATGGGTGAATCAGAAAGGACGCTATTGACTGTGTTTCTAGAAATGTAATAATGGACAATATCCTAGTCTGTCTCAAAACTTTGATAATCACCTAATAAAATAATTCCTGACACATGAATACAAGTATATGGATTAACAAAATAAAATTAAAGTCCATAAATAGACCCAAATATGCACAGAAATTTCAGTGAATATTAGAACTCACATATCAAATCAGTGGAGGAAACAAACTAATACCTGATGTTGAGGCAACTGGTTAGCAATTTGAACAAAAGCAAAGTCGGAACCATGCCTTAAACACAACAATTAAAAATCCTAGTATTAATGAAATCATAGATGTCCTAAAAGGAAGTTATTAGTATGAAAATGACAGACTGTGGGAAAGGCCAAGCAATTATGATAAAAACTTCTGGGCAGCATGGCCCTATGGAGATCTATTTGGTTATAAATAATTACAAATAATCCAAAATTTCTACGTCTGGGAATACATTCTGCAGAAACTACCTAAACATTCATCAGTAGGGAACTGGAGCACTAAAGTATGCTGTTAGGACCTAAATCACCACTGAGAGACCACCATACACACATGTAAAAACAAAGAAGTGCTTTTTATTTAAATACAAGCATATGCCTGGGTCACTCCACCCTACAATGTAAGAGGGGCAACCCCCAAGGGATGCAAGCGGAGGTTTTTAAAGCTTATAGAGGAATTTCATCGGGTGTTTTGTCGGGCGGGGTTGCTATTGGCTGAGCTATTTCTGGTTAGAGACTTTCTAGAGAGGGCGGCTGCTTGTCTGTTTCTGATAAACTGGCTCCCTCTGAGCTGATTGACCTTGCCTAGAAGTGTGGGGGGGGGTCTCTTTCAGACTGGCTGCCCAGAAGTGTGGGGGAGGGAGCTAGTCTCTTTCTGATAGACTGATTCCACCTGGGTGAAGTTGCCCCGAGGGGAGTGGGGAGTTAGTTCCAAGATGGAGTTACATTAACCTTTTCATTCCCAAATGGGAGTTACATTAACCTCTTCATAGCCATAATATGGCATCTTTTACAGCTATATAAGAGGAAGGAGCTCTATAGATTGATATGGAAAGATCTCTAAGTTACATTGTTTAGTACAAAAAAAGTGTGTAGCACAGTGGGTATAATATTCTCTTATTTGTATACAATGGGAAAGAATGCATTATTAGATTGTTTGCATAAAGGTTTTCTTGAAGTATAAATAAGAAATGTGTCTTTTGATACTTAAATTATATGAATATATTGCCTACTGAAAAAAATTATAAAATAATTGATAAACAAAATAATATTATTAATCCTAGTTTCCTTTTTCTTACAGTAATTTTCCATGACTCAGAATAAAATCCAGGGCTCTAGATAATTTGGCCCCTGCCTCATCTTTATGTGACCTCTTTCTCAGCCAGCTTAGCCATTGTGGTTATCTTGCTTTGCCAGGAATCTTGTGCCTGGCATTTAACATCCTCCATGACTAACAAGTACTTCCCCCACATCTGTACATGGTAATACTTCTGTGCTGCATTCAGTTCTCTGCAGTCTATCAGAGAAGTATTCTCAGATTTATCTAAAATTCTAAAAGGGTAGGCCCTTTCTCCTCTACTCCAACCTCTGTTCTGCTTGATTTTTCTTGATAACACTACTACCCAGTGTTATTTTATATTCTGTTTATTCAATGTCTGTCTCCCCCACAAGATTGCATGTACCCCTAGAACACGGACTTGGTCTCATTTGTTGCTGGACCCCATCACTGAGACCAGTGCCTGACGCTTAGTAATGCTCAGTCAGTACCTAAGGTATGAGGGCACTGAAAGAGTTTCATATTTTGGGCCAAGTATGTAGGCTTTTAGGCCATTGATAATTGAAAGATTTAAAGTGCTACAGTTTCAAGTTTTCAGTAATTTCGCAGGGTAGTGTACATACAAATATGTTGCCTATTGTGTTTCCATGGGGACTTGTTTTTGTTTTTACTCTAAACAGAGCAGGTTTCACTATACCATTCCAAAAAAAAAAACAACATAAGAAATTCCCGATTTAAGAAATTGTTACTCCTGGGCAGCACCTGTGGCTCAAAGGAGTAGGGCACCGGCCCCATATGCCGAAGGTGGTAGGTTCAAACCTAGCCTCAGCCAAAAGCTGCAAAAACAAAAAAAAAATGTTACTCCCTACCTGTCCCTGATAGCATCTTATTAAACTTGAGTCTTCTGAATACTTTTCTTTCACCAATAATTATCAGTTTTATAACTTCAATTCTTAGATTATTGAATTTAGGGGCACTAACTTTTTATTATACTTGTAAAATGAATTGAATATTTAATATTTGAGATGGAGAGGATATGGTGATACTCTATATCATTGATTCCTTTATAAACATTTTTCATTTGTATTCTGTTTAGGCTATCCTGTTGAAATTTAGAATTACTGAGCTTAAATTAGAACATATGTGTAATAAGGAAGTTAAAAACATTAATTCTCTATTAAGATGTTTATTGAAATTACGTGCTTTATATAAATGTCTTATTTAACATTCTTGGGCTTATCTGCAGCAGTCTATGGCCAGCTGTCCTACTACCAGTTTAATAAAACAACTCCTAGAAATAATATCTTCAGTTTCCTCAAATAGAAATTAACATATTTCATCAATAAAGTTTAAAATTTTTATTTTGATCTTTTCCCAGCCAGGAAAATCACAATCTAGAAATGAATTTAAAATAAAAGACTTGGGTGGCGCCTGTGGCTCAATGGGTAGGGTGCCAGGCCCATATACTGAGGGTAGCGGGTTCAAACCCGGCCCCTGCCAAACTGAAACAAAAAAATAGCCAGGCTTTGTGGCGGGCACCTGTAGTCCTAGCTGCTTGAGGGGCTGAGGCAAGAGAATCGCCTAAGCCTAAGAGTTGGAGGTTGCTGTGAGCTGTGATGCCACAGCACTCTACTGAGGGCAATAAAGTGAGACTCTGTCTCTTAAAAAAATTAATAAATAAAATAAAAGACTTTTTTGATAACATCTTTTTTTATTATACCAGGTAGTTTTGGATGTTGGATGTGGAACTGGAATCCTCTCTATGTTTGCTGCTAAAGCTGGAGCAAAGAAGGTTCTTGGAGTTGATCAATCCGAAATACTTTACCAGGCAATGGATATCATAAGGTAGATGCATCTTAAGTCTTCATTTAAGAGTATTTTAAAGTTTGATGATGAACAGGTTTTCTTACTTTTAGTAACAATCTAATGCAGACTAAAGACATTTGTATTTTAGTAAAAATTCATTTCATAATAATAAAGTTTTAAGTTGAATTGAACTAGACATGTTTGAGGTATGGTGCCAAATCTTTTCACAGTTCTTATTGACAAGAATTACAGGGTATCCAAAGAGTTGCTTCTAAAGTCCCCATACATAGGGAAAATAGGAAATTGCAGCTAAATAACCTTTATTACAAAATAGTACAAAATACATACAAAGTATTCTCTGTGTGTTGGCCACTTCTTTGTAAAATTTTGTAACGAATATAAAGGTACATTTAGTTACAATTTCCCATTTTCCCTATGTGCAGTGACCTTAGGGGCAACTTTTGGGGTACCCTATAGTTTTATATAATTTTCTGGCTTTCCAGAAAGTTTTCTTGCTGCGAATGTGCTGATTCTAATAATACAAAATTAAAAATCATTGATACAAGGGGTTATATTGACAGAGGATGCTCTACAGAACTAAATATTTATATTTGTAGTATTTTCTTCCACAAATAGCACTTACGCTACAGACTAAAGGTTTTGTGTCTTTTTCTTTTGTGACAATACTAGCTCTGTACCTTTACAGATTAAGTAAATTCTAAAATGGCTAAAAGTAAGGCAGAGTAGATTTAATTTGTTTCTTAAAACTTAATTTTAGTGTCCAAAAGTATCTCCTTTCTTTTGAATACTTAAGTTAGGTAGGTTAATTGATCAATGATTGATTTTTACATTTGATTCACATTCTAGTAAGAAGGCCTTTATTTGAATATGGTTTATACAGCTAGACTTTAGCTATGTACATAACAAAAGCACCTTATGTTCAGAAATTAGGAGTAATTACCGAAATAAATAAGTATAAGAGACTTGTAATAACAATTTTTAAGTGCTCCTTCCAATTACACTTATGTTTCTTACTTAAAAGTGATTGATGTTGATCTTTTCTGATTAGTACAAAAGTTTAAAAATTATTATATGAATTGTTTAAATGTTTTAGATTTTATTCTGTGTTGTAGAGGGATAGTACTGTGATTAAGATCATAGATTTGAGTCAAGCTTGTGTTGGAATCCTTACTCTACCGCTTAACCAGTACACTGAACTTGGAATAAATTACCTATAACATGTTAGAAACTTAAGTTGTTTCACTGTGAAGTGAAAATAATAACAACTTCATGCTATTAATTAAGATAAATAAGTTATAAGCAACATATACATCATCTTGGCTTATTGTCTGGCACATGTAAGTATTTAAGTGTTAGCTATAGTTAATTATTAACATGTACCAAGTCAGTGTTAAAAGTTATTTTTATCTTGTTATAGATTTTTTTCATAGATATTGTTTTGTGGGTGTGATTTTTTATATTGGAAAATATGTATACGTATACTATATGTATACATATACAGTGTATTCCAGAATTGTGTGTATATTTATATATATCTATATACAATTCCATAATTTAGTAAAATTTTCTAGTTTTATGATAGCATTAAGTACATCATCATTATTTGTTATTCCATAACACCCTAAATGGCTTGTGCATTGTCATCCAAACATGAAAACCAGTATCCCAAAGAAGACATTTAGATCCATTTTCAAAAATTTGGTAAGATTATGGTAAAATACTTCTATTACAAGTTTTAGTACAATGAAAGTTTATGAATTTGTCATGCTTTATTTCTACAAAACGGGACTAGATGTACTCTCATTTTCACTTCTTACTCTGCAGAAGAAATGGAAAAGGATTGTGATAACACTCATATTGTTTTATTTGTTTTATTTCACAGAAACCCTGATTCCACTGACTTTGTAGAAAAGTATTTATACAATGATTACATTCAAGTTCATTGGACATAAAATTTAGTGTTAAACTAAATAGTGTCCAAACTTCTTAGAAAAACATTTAAAATGTTTCTGAAATGTACTTTAATTTTTGATTACTTAAAATAATGAGGAAAATGATAGAAATTGCTACTAGAGAGAAATTAATTCTCAGTCCCTGTTTCTTTGTGGTCATCTAAATGCTTTAGGGTTTACTGTTTTGGAGGAACAAGACAGTGGAATTAAATACGTTTGTGATATATCTGTGATCTCCTGGCAAAACCAATTGCTTAAAAATTTATATTTTCTAAAGTTAATATTTTGTCAAACTAATTGGTCTACTCAGTCTATGTAATTCTTATAATTTAATACCTGTACTAAAAGCCTTAAAAATATTTAAAAATATTATTTAAAGATAATCACTGTAATTTTATTCAGATTTAAGAATTTTTTTTCTCCCCACATGATCCTAAATATTTTTATTAGCATTAGAAGACTTTCTAAGGTATATTTATGACTGGTGCAGAGCCCAGAATAGTTAGGGATTTAATTATTCCTATGCTTTTTAACTCTTCAGGAACCTGCCTCTGTATATTTGATCTAAGGGTAGTAGACACCTATTTGTGTTTATTGGTTTTATTTCCATTATATAGCATCTTGCTTCCTCACCAGTGGGCAGAAACAGAAATGTGAACAAATGCACATGTTCACATTTCTGTGAACACATTTGATTCAGCAGATGGCAGCTATAGTCATAAAGGAATGCTTTTCCGTCTTCTCAGAGACAATAAATTGCTTCTTTCAAGTCATCTTCAGCTTTTCACTTGTAAATCCAGAACTACAGAGAATGACACTTTAATAGTATATATGGGATTCTACTTAAACATGTTTCTGGTAGAACTGCAGTTATGTTAGCTAAGTGAGCACATTCACTAAAGAGATTTTCACAGTGATAATGAGGTTTGAAACCCAGCAATCTAGCGTAATAGCTTTTCATTAAAATTATTAAGGTATAAGATACCTGGGTCCTAAAACTCTGACAACCTTCAGGGTAGAATAGAGATACATGATTTCTTTGGATGGGGATCATCTGCCTCTAGTCACTGTTATGCCAAAGGACTTGTCTTTAAACTTTCTGTGTATATTTTTGAACAGAAAGTTTGGTCATTTTCAATCAAATTTAAATTTTGAACACTAATTTTAATGTAGCGGTGATATATGAAGCAAATATTTCAAGCTGTTCTTTGTTATTCTTAATATCCTTTCATTTTTACCAGTGTCTGTCCTTTCAGTCTTGCAGAGTGTCATTTTTATAAGATTCCCTGCTACGTACAAAGTATTTCTGGAACTTTTGCTTATCAGGTAATAAGTAGTTGTGATAGTGAATCATACAAAAAAAAAAAAAAAATCCACTACTGCACGTAATCCTTTTCTTTAACATTAACGAGAATGTTAAAGTTCATCAGAAAAGTTTCATTTGTAACAATTACTACTGAATGTGGTAAATAAAACAAAATGCCTAAAATTTATATTTAATAAAATTTAGCTAAGTGAACATTCTGTATAGAGTATGTCTATTATAAATAAACTGCAAAATATAATAGCATATTTTTATAATTTTAAGACATTACACATGAAAGTATATATCTAGAAGTTTAACAGGTGGCACCTGTGGCTCAAGGAGTAGGGTGCCAGCCCCATATACCCAGGGGTGGTGGGTTCAACCCAGCCCCAGCTAAAACTACAAAAATAAATTAATATAATAGAAGTTTAGTGAGGAGAAGTTTATTAGGTAGCAGCTTTACTTTTGATTCTGAGAGAATAGCCATATACTGTAACTTTGTAGTCATGGATTTTACATAGAAAAAAAAATTATATACACATAAGACTTGTTTTCTAAACACTTAAAACACCTTAATGCGTGTTCTTCTCACTCCTTTATACAGAGTAGAAACTGAACAGGTAGATGTACTTAAAAGTCTAAGGAAGTGAATTTGTTATCTCAGTTTTTTGTACTGATAACTAAGCTTATACATCTATTAGAGGTTGGACACCACACACCTACTAGATGTTATGTACTAGGATTGTACCTATACATAGCCACTGCATTTGGCCTAGGCAACATAGAGAGGCAATATCTCTAAAAAAGGAAAAGAAAAAGAAATCAAAGCAGGTAACTACTTCTTAGTAGTGAAGCCAGAATTATATCCCAGGCAGTTTAACTGTGTAACCTATTCTCATAGCCAATTTGTTATTCTTTATCTTCACTTAACTACTTACAGGGTATGTATTGGTTACCTTCAATAGTTAGCTTTACTTAGAACCTATACAGCAGTGATTCTCAGCCAGTAGGGATCTTAGTTATGCCACAGAATTTTTTAAGGATCATTAATTAAATATTTTCAAAAGACATTAAGCCACAATAAGTATATCCTTTTTTTTTTACTCTTTGTTTTTTGGTCAACATAATTTAAGTGTGCCATGGAAGTTTTTAGGTTCAAGAGTGCAGTGAGATTTAAGAAAAGGTTGAAAAACACTATAGAGAGTTGGAAAAGTAGACCTTTTTGTTTTAGATAAGCCAACATTGTACTGTTTCTTCAGAAATGTTCCCCTTTGCCTTTTTATATTGTGAAAAGACAGCTGTTTTTGTAGTGTCCATATGCATCTCTTTGTCTTCCGTTTGAAATTTTGAAATTTATACAATGAAGTATAACAAATTCTGTTCTTATATGAATATACCTCTAAAAGAATGTGCAGGATAACAACAGATGTCACAGAGATGCCAGAGATCATCTTTGATCTCTTGAGTACTACAAGAAACTATATGCCGAGAAATCTGACAATGTGGAGGAAATGGACCAATACCACTGTATACTGCATATACAGTGTAGTATAACAAGTTCTGTTCTTATGTGACTATACCTCTAAAAGAATGTGCAGGATAACAACAGATGCCATAGAGATGCAAGAGATCATCTCTGAGTACTACAAGAAACTATATGCCGAGAAATTTGACAATGTGGAGGAAATGGACCAATACCTCAAATCACACCTTCTCCTTCGACTTAACCAAGAAGAAATAGATCTCTTGAACAGACCAATTTCAAGAACTGAGATGAAAGAAACAATAAAAAATCTCCCAACAAAATAATGTCTCGGTCCAGATAGCTTCACACAGAATTACAACAAACCTTCAAAGAAGAGCTTATACCCATACTGTAGAAATTATTCCAAAAAATTGAGAAGGAAAGAATCTTCCCCAACATGTTCTATGAATCAAACATTACCCTGATACCAAAACCAGAAAAAGACTCAACTAAAAAGGAGAACTTTAGGCCAATTTCACTAATGAATATAAATGCAAAAATTCTTAATAAAATCCTAGCCAATGGATTATAGCTACATATTAAAAAAATCATTCAGCATGATCAAGTAGGTTTCATCCCAGGAATGTAAGGCTGGTTTAACACCATAAGTCCATAAACATAATTTACCGTATCAACAGAAGCAAAAACAAAGACCATATGATCCTCTCAATAGATACAAAAAAAGCATTTGATAAAATTTAGCATCCTTTTCTAATTAAGAATATAGGCATAGTGGCATATTTCTTAATCTGATCAAAGCCATCTACACCAAACCCACAGCTAATATTATATTGAATGGAGTAAAACTGAAAGCTTTTCCACTTAGAACTGGAACCAAACAGGGTTGTCTTCTATTGCCACTGTTCAACATCGTGCTGGAAGTTCTAGCCAATGCAATGTGACAAGAGAAAGAAATAAAGAACATCCAAATGGGGACAGAAGAAGTCAAACTCTAGCTTTTTGCAGACAATATGATCTTATACTTAGAGAACCCCAAAGATTCAACCATAAGACTCCTAGAAGAGATCAAAAAATACAGTAATATCTCAGGATATAAAAGCAGTGTCAAATCAGAAGCCTTTGTATATGCCAATAACAACTAAGATGAGAAGCTAAACAAGGACACAGTTCCCTTTCCCAGTAACTTCAAAAAACAAGAAATAAATAGGAATCTACCTAACAAAAGAGGTGAAGGACCTTTATAAAGAAAATTACAAAACTCTCAGAAAAGAAATAGCAGATGATATTAACAAATGGAAAAACATACCATGCTTACAACTGGGAAGAATCAACATTATCAAAATGTCTACGCTTCCCAAAGCAATCTACAGATTCAATACAATCCCCATTAAAATACCATCATACTTTCAAGATTGGGAAAAAATAAATCTTCATTTTGTATAGAACCAGAAGAATGCCTGTATAGCCAAGGCAATTTTTAGTGATAAAAGCAAAGCTGGTATCACCCTAGCAGACTTTCAGCTATATTACAAAGCCATAATGATCAAAACATGGTATTGGCACAAAAATAGAGACATTGACATTTGGGACCAAATAGAAAACCATGAGATGAAACTAACATCTTACAGTCACCTGATCTTTGATAAACCAAATAAGAACATACGCTGGGGAAAAGAATCTGTATTTAATAAATGGTGTTGGGAGAACTGGATAACCACATGTAAAAGACTGAAACTGGACCCACACCTCTTACCACTTACAAAAAATTGATTCAAGATGGATAAAAGATTTAAATCTAAGGCATGAAACAATAAAAATCCTCACAGAAAGCCTGGGGAAAACACTTGAAGATATCATCCTGGGGAATTATTTATAGACGACTTCCAAGGCAATTGCAACAACAAAAATAAACAAGTGGAACTTAATTAAACCAAAAAGCTTCTGTACAGCCAAGGAAACAACAACCAAAGCAAATAGACAACCTTCAGAATGGGAAAAGATACTGCATATTACGAATCAGAGAAAAGCTTGATAACTAGGACTGTAGAGAACTCAAATTAATCAACAACAAAAGACCCAACAATGCCATCTGTTACTGGTCAAGAGAGATGAATGGAAGACAGAGAAATGGCTAACAAGCATATGAAAAAATGTTCATTATCCCTAATCATCAGAGAAATGCAAATCAAAACTACCCTGAGATACCACCTAACCCCAGTGAGAATGGCCCACATCACAAAGTCTCAAAGTTACAGATGCTGGTGTGGGTGTGGAGAGAAGGGAACACTTTTACAGTGCTGGTGTGACTGCAGACTAACACCACCTTTTGAAAGTATGGAGAATCCTTAAAGAACTCAAATTAGACCTCCTTTTGATCCTATAATCCTATTAGGCATTTACTCAGAAGAAAAAAACCTTTTAGCATAAGAACATTTGCACTAGACTGTTCATCACAGCCTAATTTACAGTCACCAAAATGTGGAAACAGTCTAGGAATGGATTAACAAGCTGTGGTATATGGTAACATGAAATACTTACTATTCCACGGTACCATAAAAGGTGGAGACTTTACATCTTGGATGGAGTTGAAACACATATTTTTAGTAAACTATCACAAGAATGGAGGAGCAAGACTCCAGTGTACCAATTCTAATATGAAGGCAGTAGATGGGCTAATATAAAGGGATGGGGTAAGGGTCTGAGGGAGGTGGGATGGGGATGGAGGTGTCATGGTGTATGACACACCTCTTGCAGGTGGGACACAATTATAAGAGGGACTTTACCTAACAAATGCAAGCA
Source organism: Otolemur garnettii (assembly GCF_000181295.1). NCBI lineage: Eukaryota > Metazoa > Chordata > Mammalia > Primates > Galagidae > Otolemur > Otolemur garnettii. The sequence goes on from NW_003852396.1 coordinate 49,040,159, forward strand.
GTGTAACCTAATTCTTTGTACCCTCAGTGAATCCCAAACAATGTGCTATTTCTTCTACATTATTAATAGCCCACAATTCACTGACTCATTATCTAACCAGTTGAGAAGCAGTATAGCACACTCATCTCACCATCCAGTCATGTGACTTGTGTTCTAATTTTGATACTTTCACAATTAGCTTTATAATAATTGGCAAATTACTTATTTAAGGCTTTATTTCTTCATTTATAAAATGAGATTAATAGTATCTATCTCATATAATTATTATAGGAATTAAATCCTTTTTTTTTTTTTTTGAGACAGAGCCTTAAGCTGTCTCCCTGAGTGGAGTGCTATGGCGTCACAGCTCACAGCAACCTCCAACTCCTGGACTCAGGCGATTCTCCTGCCTCTGCCTCCCAGGTAGCGGGGACTATAGGCGCCCACCACAATGCCCTGCTGTTTTTGGGTTGCAGCCATCATTGTTGTTTGGTGGGCCTGGGCTGAATTCAAACCCACCAGCTCAGGTGTATGTGGCTGGCACCTTAGCTGCTTGAGCCACAGGCCCCAAGCCTTCTTTTCTTTTCTTTTTTTTTTTTTTTTTTAAGAGACAGTCTTAATCTGTTGTCCCCGATAGAGTGTTGTGGCATCACAGCTCACAGCAACCTCCAGCTCTTGGGCTTAGGCTATTCTCTTACCTCAGCCTCCCAAGTAGCTGGGACCATAGGCGCCCCTCACAATGCCCAGCTATTTTTTGTTTGCACTTTGACCATGGCTGGGTTCAAACCTGCCACCCTGGGGCCGATGCCCTACTCACTGAGCCACAGGTGCTGCCCCTAAAATCCATTTTCCATTTATGGTGCTTTGCAAGTGACTGGCATATACTGCTTACTAAATGTTAGTGGTAATTATGCTAATTATTAGTAGTGGTGGTATGTTTGGCTTGATATCAATGCCTTATATAATACTTCATGTTTGGGTGGTGATTTTTCTTAAATGTTATTGCAGCTAGCCTATCAAAATCTGACTCCTTTTTTGTGTTCTTTCTATTTCATAATCTCTATTATCTTACACCATAAAATGTGTCAGACACCTTCTTCCATCAGAAGTCTGTATATAGCAGAATTTTTTCTGTTGAATTGGATAAGCTTACATCTATAAAAGACACTTTAAATTCTAAAAGGTTTATTTTTTAAATATATGATCCTTTATTTTAAATGTATGCAAGTTCATAGTATTTGAATTGGGTTCAAAACAATGCTAAAATAATTTTTATCTTTTCTATTTAAAAAAGTAATTTAACATTTTTAAAGAAATAAGTTTAGAATGGGGTAAGTTTTAGTTGTTAATGCAAGCTAGTAGTATATTAGGGTTTAAGAAGGGTAGGCTGGCTGGTCTGAGGTTGCAGACGTGAGTAAATTAGAATATAGATTTCCTAAGACATAATGTGTAGCAAATAGAATTCCAAGCGATATATAGAAGGAAATGGGAAGTTGTTTCTTATTCTTGCTATATATTCTTGCAGAATACTTTGCAATTTTCAGTAAATGATCATTTTAGAAACATAAACTTACGTAAGGATAGCAAAGCTATTCAGTTGTCAGCCAAGTATATACTCTTTACCCTCAGGGAACAGAGTTAGATTCTGGTAATATTTTTACTGTTACTGTGATTGCCTTTGGTTTCTCATTGACTCAGCCATAGAATAGAGCATTAGTCAGACTTTTGGATATTATTGCAGAGGTGTTTTCATGAGAAGGTTGATTCATCATATGGCCACAGTGCAGTACTTTCAATCTCAGTATGACATTAAAGATGCAATCTTTTATATTGCCTGTGTGTGGAATACCATTAGAAAGGAAACAAAGGCTAGAGGATATTTTGATTTGTTGTCATGTTTATGTAAGTGTCCTCTAGACTCTAGGACAAGAGGTTTATCTTTTTATCCCCAATGCCTAGCCAAGTGTCTGATTCTTGATATATGGTTAATAAAAGTTTTTTGAGTAGAACTAAAGTATCTTAAGGTAATGATTTTAAAGATAGTAGTTATATATTCACTGTTTGGAACAGGATTGCACCAGCAGAAATTTTTGCAATTAGAGATACTTTATATTTTGTTCCACATTGAATAGAAATAACATGGCAGTGGGAGTTAAAGCTGAAAAGAATTTCGAACTACTGATGAGGCTGAAATGATTAAATATTTTGCTGCTGAAAAGCCATAGAATTTGGAGGAAGGTCATAAAAAGTGATCAAGATCCCAAAGACCCCATAATTTTCCCTCTTCTTGAGGTTATGTCTTGGGTGTCTCATGACCACCCCCTAGTTCACTGGTTTGCTGGAAAAGCTCACACAGCTCCTGGCTGTAGTCAAGGCTAAGATTTATTATAGCAAAGGTACAGTGCAAGAACAGAAGAAAGATACCTGTAGGTGAAGAGGTCACATCTAGACTTCCACGTCATCCCTCTTTCTCCACAAGAGTCACATAAGACATATTTTCTTCCTAGCTTTGAACCTTAGAAGCACACGCGAGATATCTTTACCCAGGGATATTTGCAAACTGGTCCTGTAGGCATATACTTGTCATGTACCAGCCATGGAATACCCCCAAATCAGGTTAACAAGTATGCTTTGTGAATCCCCATGGTTTCTATAAACATGCTGGCAGTGTGTTTTATCTTCACCTCCTGTTGTGGGGAAATAGAATAACCTCATTACCCAGTAACTGTGAATGTTCTACGAGTTCTGTTCTTAGAATTTGATCAAGAGGCATTGCTGTGACTATAGAGATAAGTGAGAACTGAATAGAGTAGAACAGACCTGCTGCTTTACTCTCTCAACAGGTCCAAAATGTAAACCTGGGATTCACACTTGACCTTTCTTTTTCCTTTACCCCACATACCTGTTGGAGACAGAATCCTGTTAATTGAATATCCTTAATGTTTCTCCAATCTGCCCCTCTTCCGTTCTTGATTTTTCTCATGCCTTAATTCCCGTTCTTATATCCTTCACTTATCCTTGTACCTGAACTAACGAATCTGCACTTAACTGGCCCAGTGTTTGTACTTTGTCTCCCTCCACTGTCTGTCATCCTTTCTCTATAGTGCAGCCGTGGTTTCTCTGCCCAGTTCTCTTCCCATTTAAATAAAAAAAAGGAAGAAAAGGGGGGAAAAAGATGTTTTTGTGTTGGGAAGACACTTCGAAGATAAAGAACAAAGTAAAAATTACTTGTGACCCTGCTGTCAGAGATGATTATCATCACTTCAATGTTTCTTTTCAGTTCTAAAGACCTTAGGTCACAGAAGATGCAATCCATAGAAATGTAAGCTTTACTAGAATATTGGCTCCCTAAGATTAGGCAGGGATTTTTTGCATTATTTGAAATTATAGTGTCATATTTCTTTACATTAAAACAAAACTATTTTTTCAGCAGGTGTTTCCAAAGATAAGATTCATTTGGTTTATGCTAAATGAGAAGGCACTTGAGAAAGCTGAGTAAAATCTGTAGTTATTTTCATGAATGGAAAATCAGGTAGTGATTAAGATTAGCAGTCTGATGAAGGAGGTTATCTGTGTGGACGAATCTTCCCTGTCTTAATACACAGTTGCTGGGAATTATGGGGCTTTGACTATTTCCTGTGTATTCCCTGAAATCATAATCTTTCCTGTTGTGTTCATATTTGAACAACAAGTAATTACTGATGCAAATAGGATTATGACTTGTAGCAGACAATAAACAGCCTGAGCAGATGGCCTCTGACGGAACACGGATCTTGTTTCAGCGTGATCATAGCGGAGCTATTTCTAGGCAATGGGAATATTTCTCTTTTAAGAGAAAAGCTTTTGACTTCTTTGGAGTGTTTGTAATTGTTAAGGCCTTACTAAGCATTTCAGTAAATAGAAAGCAACTATAGCTGTTTCATCATTAAGAATTTTATTACATAACCCTTCATAAAAACCCAAATATGATATAGGCATTTCTTTAACTTTTTGTGTGCAGCACAACATATAAACAAAACAAGTACATAAAACATGAGCATATTTAATAAGCATAAATAACAAATGAAATTAAACATGTAGTAACCATCACCCAGGACAAGAGATAAAAACATTGCCACCACTTCAGAATTCTGCCCACATCCACTGCTTCTTCTCAGTCAGATCAGCTTTTATGAAAAAATTCTGTAATTTTGTACATGTGCCCTGGTAAACACATATTTGGGGAATTTGCTTCCAAGTAGATTTGCCTTCTTTAGGATATATATATCTCTTTACATTTCCTAGATATTGCCAGACTAATTTCTGAGGTGGCCATACCAGTTTATACTTAACACCAATAATATGCAGTAATTCTGGTTGGTATTATGCACACTTTGAAATTTTTTTCTAATCAGTCTTTTTGCAGTATTTCAATTTTTTTTTTTTAAATTTTTAGTATTTTAGAGATGGTATCTCATTCTATTGCCCAGGCAGGAGTACAGTGGCATGATCATAGTTCATTGCAGCCCAGAACTTGTGGGCTCAGATAATCCTCCTTCCTCACCCTCCTGAGTAACTGAGACTACACATGTACACTACCATGCCTGGCTAATTTTTTGTATTTTCGAGATGGGGTCTTACTATGCTGCCCAAGGTGGTCTTGAACTCTTGAATTTAAGTAATCCTGTCACCTCAGCCTCCTGAGTCTCTGGAATTACAGGTGTGAGCCGCTGTGTCTGTCTCCCATTATGGTTTTAACTTTTGTTCTATGATTGTTGGCCATTTGGATTTCCTTTTGGGGGGGGCACTATCTGTTTACATCTTTTGCTCAGGTTTCTCTGGAGTTGCACCTTTTTCTTATGTATTTGTAGGCAATCTTTATATATTTTGGATTTGAGCTATTTGTAGACTTCATGTAATACAAAAGTCTTCTCATTCTTGCTTGACTTTTTACTCTAAGTCTTTTGATGAACTCAAATTATCAGTTTTCATGTAACAACATTCTTACTTATAGTTGCCACTATTTGTCAGTTGAGTAAGAAATCTTTATGTTCCCTGAGATTATGGAGTATATTTCTCTTGGAAGTGCTTTATGATTGTGTTGTTTATATTTCTGTCTGTAATTCACTGGCCATTAACTTTTGCATATATTTTTATGTATGGTATAAAGTAGTAGTCCGGTTTTGTTTCTCTGTGTGTGTGTGTGTTTAGATAGTTTTCCTGGTTCCATTTATTGTAAAGATCATTCTTTTCTTTCTGCTTACATGTGTCATTTTTTCCAAGACTCATGCGTCAGTACATGAGGCCAGTATAACCTTTAGACCAAAACCCCACCATGGCAGAAGAACAGAAAATCACAAGTCACTTATTTATGAACATGTGCAACAATCCTAATCAAAATATTAGAAAACTAATTGAGCCATATAATGGAAGGTAAAATTTATCCCAGGAATGCAAAGTTGGTTAAATATGAGAAAATCAATCAAAAAATCTATTGAAATTATCTCAAGAGAGGTAAGAAAAAAGTTTGATAAAATTCAGTATCCATTTGATAGATCTATGTATTTAAAACTCTTATCAATCTAGGTATAGATAGTAATGTCCTAACATGATATATTGAAAATAAAACCTGCAGCCAACATCTTGAGGAAGCATTGACAACATTCTCTTTTAAAGTCAGGAACAGGACAAGTACACCACTCATCACCTCTTTCATCCATTACTATAAAAGAGATCCTTGCCAGTGCCTCAAAGTCAGAAAAAGAAATGAAGAAACAAAACTGTTTTTATGATGTTTATAAATACATTAGAAACTGTAATTAAGTTATTACAATAATAAAAATATCAAGGTGGTGAATATGTAATTAATACACAAAAATCAATTGTATTTCTATAAAGAACACAAAACATTTAGATATTGAAAATTCAGATATATCAAAGTTTAATATTTTTAACCTCCTTCTAGACAATGCAAGAACATTAAGTCACTTTTAAATGGAAAATTCACCCTATAGATGAACATCTCCCCAGTCAGTGTCCTCCTGAAGTAGTTCTTTAACGTTTCCTTCATTGTACATATGTGGCTGTAGCCAAGCAATATGGTGTTTGTTGGTTTGAAAATATATTTTGCCTTTATTGTTAGAGATATTTTTCTCTGCATATAGAATTCTAAGGTGGCAGTGAACCTCACTAGAATTAGCCTGTGGACTAGACACCTGTTTGTTTTTTTTTTTTTTTTTTTTTTTATACATAGCCTCAAGCTGTCCCCCTG
>NW_003852396.1:49046474-49083615 GCF_000181295.1 Otolemur garnettii
ACAGGCGCCCGCCACAACGCCGGGCTATTTTTTGGTTGCAGCCGTCATTGTTGTTTGGCGGGTCCGGGCTGGGGATTTGAACCCGCCACCTTAGGTGTATGTGGCTGGCGCCTTAGCTGGCGCCAAGCCTAGACACCTGTTTTTGTAAATAAAAGTTGGGACACAATGTATTTTTGTTCACATTTTGTCTATTGCTGCTTTCATACAATAAAAGTTGGGTGGTTGCCGCAGAGACCATGTGTCCTGCAAGTCTAAGATATTTATAATTTGGTAATTTAAGAAAAAGTTGCCCACCCCCATTCTGGTTCATTGTAATGTCATTCTACTGTCTTAAGCCTTTAATTGTTGCTTTTGAGAAGTCACCTGTTAGAACAGCTGTTACTCCATTGAAGGTAGTCTGTTTGTCTTAAAGATTATATGTCTTTGACTTTCTGAAGTTTTACTGTAATGTATAGTTTTTTTTAAATTCAGTTTTGAGATTCATTGGATTACTTCTGTATGTGCTTTAAAGCTTTTTATCAGTTCCAGAAAATTATCTTCCTTTGTCTCTTTCAATATTTGCTCTATCCCTTTTATTTCTTTTCTCTATCTGGGACTCCATTTAATTCTGTATTAGATCTTCTCACTGCATTACTTTTTTCTCTTAGCTGTGCTTCTGCAGTGGTCCAAAGCAAGGGTTGGCAGACTTTTTCTGTAAATGGTCAGATACTAGATATTTAAGCTTTGAGGGTCAACCATGGTCTCTGTCACTGCTATTGCTACTGCTTTTTCTTCTTCTTTTTTAACTCTTTAGCTTATGAAGGTACAAAAACTGAATTATAGGTTGGTGGGCCATGATTTTTCAATTCGTGATGTAAGTACCCAATTAAAAGACAGGATTTTCAGGCTGGATAAAAAGTAAGACTTAGCAATTTTCTATATTCAAGAAATCCAGTTTACTTACAAAAATACCATAGATTAAAAGTAAAAGAATGGGGAAAAATATATCATGAAAACATGGATTATTTAAACAGCTAGAGGGACTCTATTGATATCCTACAAAGGAAACTATAAAAACTATTAGGAATAAAGAATATTTCATAATTATAAAGGTGTCAAATAACCAAGAATATATAATGCCAAACCTATGTTTGTTAAAACTTACAAAATATATCAAGCAAAAACTGTTGGAAAGGGGGACTAAATAAATTTATAATCCTGGTAGGACATATTAATACACCTTCCTCAATAAGTGACATAACAAGTAGATATAAAATGAATAAGAGGATAGAAGATGTAAACACACTATCAGCTTGACCAATTTGATACTTATATGATGCTCCACCCAAAGACATCAGGATCATGTTATTTTTAAGTACATATAGAACATTCCTTAAGATAGATGATATACAGGACAATAAAAGATGTCTCAATAATTTTATAAGGATTTAATCTTATATACTAAGCTTTAGGGCCACCCCGAAATTAGGTTATAAATCAATAACACAAAGATACCTAGTATATCTCTAACAATTGGCAGTTACACAGAACACTTCTAAACAGCCAGTGGGTCAAAGAAAAAATCACAAGTGAAACAGACTTAGAAAATATTTTGAACCGAATTTAAACAGATCTACAGTATCAAAATTGTGCCATGTAGTGAAACTGTAGTTAGAAGGAAATAAAAAGTTGTAAATGATTCCATTTGAAAATAACAAAGATTTAAAATCTGTGATCTAAGCTTTCATCTTAAGATGCTAAAGAAGGGAAAGCAAAGTATATCCAACTAAGTAGAAAAACATAAATAAAGGTAATAGTAGAAATCAATGAAATACAAAACAAAAACAATACAGAAAATTAATGAAAACAGTTGATTCTTGTAAAAAATAATAAAATTGATAGACCTCTAAATAGACTTACTAAGAAGAAAATAGGTGTAATCAGTATTAGAAGTGAAAGGGGACATCACTACAGACCATACAGACACAAAGGATAATAAGGAAATATTATGAACACATTTGTTTAATATGACAATTTAGTTGAAATGGAAAAATGCCCTGAAAAGCAAAAGTTACCAAAAGTGATTCAGGAAGAACTAGAAAATCTGAATACTTAGATCTAGTGAAGATAATGATTTGTTATATATAAACCTTCCCACAAATTAAGCTGTGGGCTTACATAATAAACTTTTTCCAACATTTAATGAAGAAATCATATTCCTTTACAGAAAATATTAAATAGAACAGAACCCTTTCTAACATATTTGGTAAGACCAATGATACTAAAACCAAATAAAGATATTCTAGGAAAAGTAGACTATAAACCAATGTGCCTCATGAACATGGCTGGAAACATTAAGAAAACATGGGCAACTTGAATCCAACCGTATATAAAAGAGATAATAAACTGTTACTAATGGGGGGTGTATTTTAGGAAGGCCAGATAGGCTTAACGTTAAAAAAATCAGTATGATTGGCTCAACAACCGTAGCACAGTTGTAACGGCGCCAGCCACATACACTGAGGATGGCGGGTTCAAACCTGGCCTGGACCAGCTAAACAACAATGACACCTGTACCGAAAAATATAGCCAGGTGTTGTGGCGGGCACCTGTAGTCCCAGCTACTTGGGAGGCTGAGGCAAGAGAATCGTGTCAGCCCAAGAGTTTGAGGTTGCTGTGAGCTATGATGCCACGGTACTCTACTAAGGGTGACATAATGAGACTCTATCTCAAAAAAATATATATATATGTATATATATATATATATATATATGATTCATACAGACACAATAAAAAAGAAAACCTTTAATCAACTTTTTTTTCCCGTTTTTGTTTTTGTTTTTTTATTAGATCATAATGGTGTACATTAATTCTCTCATAGGATACAGTGTGTTGTTTCCTTATACAGTTTGAAAACCTCTCATCCAACTGGCTAACATAGCCATCATATCTTTCTCATAATTGTTGTGTTAAGACATTTATATTCGACCTTCAGGCAAATTCACATGTACCCTAATAGATTAAATCATAGGCGTGATCCCCACAATCAACTTTTTGCTAAAATTGAAAACTCATTCATAAACTCTCAGGAGGAAAGAAGGAAACTTTCTCTCCTGATAAAGAATACCTATTTTAAAAAAAACCTATAGGTAGTGTCATGTTTAATAAGTGATGAATGCTTTTCTCCCCTTAAAATTAGGAATAAACCAGGATGTTTAATCTCACCACTTCTATTTAATATTGTACTAGAAGATCTAACAAGTTCAACAAACCAGAGAAAGGAAATAAAAGATAAACAGATTTAAAGACTCATACCTCATAGATGATGTCATCATGTACATGTAAAGTCCTAAGGAATCTAGAAGATAGCCATTAAAACAGCTAAAACTAAAACCTTGATCACAGTCATTGGCTTCAACGTCAAAATATGAAAATCAATTATATTTCTATAAGTAGCCAAAAATAACTAGAAATTGAAACTTCAAAACAAAGTATCACTAAAAAAAGTATCACTAGATACATGCATTGAAACATCATATTGTACCCCATAAATATGTACAATTATGAATTTTAAAATATATAACACACACAAAGCCATTAAGGATAAATTTTACAAATTATCCCTATCCTGTATACGACAGGAGCACTGAAAAGTGCAAAAATGGATGTGGGAATACAAATAACCTAGAACAGCCAACTGGATTTTCAAAAGGGAGAATGAATTTGAAAGATGTATACTACCAGTCTTATGACTTAAAACTGGAATTAAAAACTGTAGTGATTAAGAAAGTATATTGGCATAAAAATACACATCTGAATCTCGGGGTAGAATTGGAAATCCAGAAATAAACCCACACATAATTAACTGAAAATGGAAACTAAAAATACAAAGTTGGACAACCAAGATCTTGAACTAATTCTAGAAAAAGTGCTACACACCTCATTGTTGACCTTCACTACGGTCACCTTCAAAGTACTCTCCTTAGGAAGTGTGCACTGACGCCAGTGCCTAGTTTGCTCTTCAAAGCTATTTTGGAGCTCTTTTCTAGACTAGCCTTCAGAACTGGCATGGTACCAGTCCTGGCAATTAAGTTTGTGAGCTCATCCTAGAAAAAGGGCTTTGAAGTATATAGACTGTGTGCTGGCAGTGGTGCGTAGCTTCCCGAAGGGAATACTTCAGAGGTGACTGTTTCAACAGTGAGGTACGTAGCACTTTTTCTAGGACGAGTTCATGAACTTATTTGTTAGAACTTGTATTTTAGAAGAAAAGATAGGTGAAAATATTTGCTGTAGGCAAAGATTTCTTAGATATGGCACCAAAGGCATGAACTATAAAAGATTAAAAGTGATGAATTGGTCTTTAAGAAAACAAAAAGCTTTAGTTCTTTAAAACACACCATTAAAAAACAGGAAAAACCAACCCACAATGTGGTAAAACATTTACTGTACATAAGTCTGATAGGGCTTTTATTCAGGGTAAGTACACAGCCCTTTCACTTAAATAATAATACTCTAAGCTGATTTGAACAAAAGAAGATATAGGAATATGGCAAATAAGCTCATAAAAAATGCTTCATCATTCTAGGAAAATGCGATTTATGAACCACAATAAAGTCTTGTTACATAATTAAAATTTTTAAATAACACTAAGTATTAGAAGGATGTGAAGCAATAGGAAAGCATATACATTCCTGGCAGAAATGTAAAATTGTATATTCACTTTGTCAGGGGTCCTCAAACTTTTTAAACAGGGGGCCAGTTCACTGTCCCTCAGACCGTTGGAGGGCCAGATTGCAGTCCCCGGGATGAGTCAGCTGCTAAGCAAGACAGGCAACGGCAGCAAAAACACCCAGTGGGCCTGATAAATGTCCTAGGCGGGCTGCATGTGGTCCGCGGGCCATAGTTGGAGGACACCAGACTTTGTAAAGCAAATTTGCAGTTTCTTTTTTTAAAAAGTAGCTATACACTACCTTTTGATTTGAGCAGTTCTGCTCATACACAGGTGTTTCATAGTATCTTCATTCATTATAGCTCAAAGCTAGAAACAATCTAGAATCCCATCCACAGGTGAGTAGATAAACCAAATTGTGATTTATCATATAGTGAAATACTACTTAGCAATAACAAGGAGTGAACCATAGATATACACCAAAAGTACACAAATCTAAAAAGTATCATGTTTGTTGAATGATACCAGGCACAAAAGGTTGCATTTAATATGATTCTGTTAGTATGAAACTATCAAATACAAATCTACTCTGTAATGAAAGAAAGAAAATCAATAGTTGTCTATGGATGTGAAGATTTTCTGGGAATGGGCACTGACTAATCTTTTGGGGGAGATGGAAATTTTCTATATGTATTCAATGGTGGTAGTCACCTAAGTATCTATGTTTTTAAAAATGCAACAAAGTTTACCTTTAAAAAGATACACTTAATTGTATATAAGTAATCCTTTGATGAAGTTGGGGGAGGGGATTTCTACCTTAATGCAGAAAAAAAAAAATCCTGTGTTATTAATTAAAAGGTACATTCTCTGAGGACTGAGAATTTATTAATCTAATTAGATACAGCTTAATTAGCAGTTTGCTTTCACTTTTCTGAAATTCTCTCTTTAATGCTGTTGTTCCAATTGCAGAAGTTCAAAATATGTGCCAATCTTATGATTATATACATATAACTATATGAAACTACAGGTATAACGATATAAAAATACCTAATGAATGCCTTGGGTCAAGGTTAAATAGTTTTTTATTGGGGTGAGATTTCAGGTCTATATAATATAACATATAATAGTTTGTTATTGATGATAATGTCATTACCATTATCTGTTGCTTGAGATGTATATATAACATTCACAAATATGTGATCCTTACAGTAGCCTGTGAAGTGAATAGGGCAGGTATTATATCATGAGCACATAGGCTCCGTAAAATTATTAAAAAATTTGGTGAAGATCACATGGCTGGCAAGTGCTAGTGGAGCAGTGTTCACAGTAAGGGCTGGTGGCTTCAGATTCTCTCACCCTGTGACAGAGTCCTTCCCTTTACACCATACCTTTGTCGTCTGTGTGTCTGGTCTGTCCTCCCCTGCCCCTCCCCTTTTATAAAAGACATGGTTACTTCAGTGACATGTTATTGATTCACATACTAATTTAATTCATTATGATGACTTTCAGACTAAATAAACTTGAAGATACTATTATACTAATTAAAGGAAAGATTGAAGAAGTTCGCCTCCCTGTAGAAAAAGTGGATGTTATTATATCTGAGTGGATGGTGAGTGTTTCCCGAAAAACCTACTTTTATTGCTAAAATGAAAAAAAAATTAAAGTAATGAATAAGGTAGCAGTTTTTCTGTGTTTTGTTTGATAAATGGCAAAATGGTGGCATTATTACTATTAAAACAGCTACAGTCCTGAAATGGCACTTACTAATTGGCTGTTCATGCTCTTTTAAGAAAGATAAATTTAAAAAATATTTTTAAAAGAAAGATAAATTATCTTTTTTACCTTTAATATCCCAAAGAATTATTATTCTGCTTTCTAAATTTGCAGAGACCTAGGTGTTTGTCTGAAGGCTTCCAAGGACAAATAAGCACTCACTAGGACTGTTTCATCAGAGTTAACATGGTATTATCACTATTATACTCAGGGCTTTTTCTTATCTTCTGAGCCACGTGATCCATGTTTTTTATCACATAAAAATAGAATTTATTGCTGTTATTAAAATGATACAGTTAAAGAGCAGAACCCATAGCTCAGTTAGTAGGGGGCCGGCCATGTACACCCAGGCTGGCAGGTTGAAACCCAGCCTAGGCCATCTAAACAGCAACGACAACTGCAACAAAAAGATTATGGGGTGTTGTGGCGGGTGCCTGTAGTCCCAGTTACTTGGGAGGCTGAGGCAAGAGAATCACCTAAGACCAAGAGTTTGAGATTGTTGTGAGCCTATGACGACATAGGCACTCCACCGAGGGCAACACAGTGAGACTCGGTCTCAAAATAATAATAATAATAATAATACAGTTATGGCATATTACATTGCATTATAGTTTGCTGTTGAAATCTTGAGTCAAGACAGAATATTTATTTTCATTTATTCACTTTTTTTGAGACAGAGTCTCACTCTGTTTCCCTGGGTGGAGTGCCTATGTCGTCATAGGCTCACAACAGCCTCAAACTCTTGAGCTCGAGAGATCCTCTTGCCTCAGCCTCCCAAGTAGGTGGCACTACAGGTGCCCATCTCCAGCCCAACTAGTTTTTTTAATTTTAGTAGAGACAAGGTCTCGCTCTTGGTCAAGCTGGTCTGGAACTCCTGAGTTCAGGCAATCCACCTGCCTCAGCCTTCCAGAGTGCTAGGATTACAGGCATGAGCCACTTCTGTGTCCAGCCAGAATATTTTTAAATGTATGTAAAATAAAATTAATGATATTTGACAACTGGTTTGATTTATTAATATATCAATTTGGTGAAAATAAGCTAGATAATATTTCTAATAGGCAAATTTTTTTAACCATTTGGAAGAAGTTTGTTTTTTTTAAGTTCTATTTGATAAATAAATTGTCATTAAATGGGTTTATCAAGAAATTTTGAAAAACATTGAGTTTTATTTTATTGTTTTCTATAAATGATATAAATGATGAATAAACATAGTAACAATTTTAGCAAAATGAAAGTTTTAGCAAGTTCATGGAATATTTAGATTTAATGTAATAGTGCAGTGAGTTCCAATTCAAACAAGATAGCAGTCATTGTTTGATATGTGAAACAGTATATTGAATTTTTTTAATGCTAAGTTTGGCTTTTAACAATTCTGTAATCACAATATCAATATTCTTCTCATACTAAAGAATTTGAATCAGTACTCTGATTTTTCTTAGGAATTCAGTAGGTATGATTTCAATCATCTGTACTAAAAACTCAGCATCTCTTTAAAGACTTTGAAAAGATGCTTTGGAGAAAGCACATTTGAGCCATTTACTTGGCAACAATTTTAAGTAGCTTCTCATAACTGTTGGCTGACATCTTCGTTTATACAGAGACTATTTTTCTTAGAAAATGCATCTTTGGCTTAGCACCTGTAGCGCAGTGGCTGGGCACCAGCCACATATACTGGAGCTGACGGGTTCAAATCCAGCCCAGGCCTGCCAAACAACAATGACAGCTACAGCCAAAAAATAGCTGGCATTGTGGTGGGTGCCTATAGTCCCAGCTTCCTGGAAGGCTGAGGCAAGAGAATCGCTTAAGCCCAACAGTTGAGGGTTGCTGTGAGCTATGACGTGACAGTATGGCACTCTACCAAGGGTGACATAATGAGACTGTATCTCAAAAAAGAAAGAAAGAAAGAAAGAAAGAAAATGCATCTTTTAAATTACTCCCAGTTAAATCTTATGGGCAAACCAAAAGACAGACAACCAAACTCCTCATTGAACATTATGATGTATCTCGTTATAATAACTAGTTGGGTAGTTCTTGCTCTGCCTAGCAGAATTATACATTCAGTTATTAATGTTTTTGTTTTATTTCAAAATCTGAAAGATGATCTAGAAGTATTAATATGCTTCTTGAAGTCTTAGAGCCAACTGTAAATGAGAAATTAGATTGGGTAAATTTCTGAGATCGCCTTTATGATACGAACTTTATTAAAAGTTGTGTTGTTCTTGGGCTTGTTTGCCCTTAGGTCTGTTTTGTACTCTTCTCCAGCTTTCTTCTATACGGAGGGAGGCTAACACTGCAGGCTGCCTTTCTCAGGCTCCATTGACGGCTGACCTCTACTAGGTTTGGGGAACCCAATGGGAAATACCAGTGTGAGATTTTAGGAAGGGAGAGGCCAGAATATTTCTTTTATCTCATTTTATCACTAGTGTATTGCTGGCAAAGCTGTTTCTTTTGTGGCTCCAGTTCCTACCGGCCAGGCCTGCCTAGTTCCACATCCACTGTGTGATCCTCCTACTGGTTGCTCTTTCTTTTGTCTCTGTAGCCTCGGGGTATAGTTGCTTTTGGTGTGACTGATGTCTGGTTGTCTCACTCTCCGCTTGGTGACTTCTTACATATCTTTAATCCTTTAGATAACCGCCTTTTTACATTAATTTTCCTCTATTTTAAGTAGCCCATGATTTCTCTTTTCCTACTTAAAACTGACTAAAATAAAGGACATCTTTCACGTCAGAGGGTTGGTCAGATATGACTCTGCCTTTATCGGGACCCATTGTGATACAGACAATACTGAGTCTCTGGAGAAGATCTGGTTGTTTGGGAGCCAAGGTGCTTAGGAGCTCTGAACAAGGAAAACACATCACTGTGTCCAGGAAGTGTTAACTAAGACTTTTCCTTCTTCCTCACCACAAAGGTGTAGTAACTTAAGCATGTGCATTATCTTATGGTCTGCCTTTCTTTGTAGTCATTAAGTGGGGTTGACGTGTAGTGATTGCATTGAATGCTCTAGGTTGGGCTTTGGACACTGTAGTTTATGACAGTTATCCTGTCACAGTAAACTCTGGATGGCTTTATTTTTCTAATGAGGTTTTGTGTTTAAGGCTTTAAGAAGATTCGTGCTAAAATATTTTGAATCATCTTTGTGGATTGAAAATATAATTTATGGTATTTTTTTTTTTCTTATTTATTTATTTTTGTTGTTTGGGATTCATTGAGGGTACACAGAATTAGGTTACACTGATTGCAATTGTTAGGTAAAGTCCCTCTTGTAATTGTGTCCTGCCCTAAGAGTTGTGCCATACACCAAATTTATGGTATTATCGTAATTGAACAAAGGGCAGATGTGCTTTCTGAAATTTATCTAACACTTCTCAGACTTTCGGCTCTGGCTTAACAGTGGACAAGTTGTAAATAACTATTTTAAATCTACCTGCATTTTCATGAACCGTATTTTTAAACTTAAAATATATTGCATAGAATCCTCTGTGTTTAATGGTTTTTTTTTAACATATACAGTGTAGTAAGGATGAATAAAATCTAGAATGAACTATTTTTAAAGATATGTTTTTATCTCTGTTTATAACCATTTTCAACAAGGAAAGACAAAAACGGAATATACCCTCCAGAATTTGGCACAGATGTTTAATGGACTTGTAATCCAGTATAGCAATGTAGACATCATATAATGCAGAGGTACACATCTGTGTTCCTCTCCTCTGGTCCACTGACTATCCCATGGCTGAACCTAAATGGTTTTCGTCTGCAGCTGTTCACAAATTTTGCCTTTATTTTGGAAGATTGTTCTAGATAAGAATCTATTTTTGAAAGCAATCATTGCTGTTAGCATGTTACTTAATAAACTGTCCCTTGCTTTTAGGTTAATGAATTTCCAGATTTAGGTTTTCCTTTAATTTTGCCTTTTCATTTTTGTTTTTATTTATTTTAAGAGAATTGCTGTTTTTATCGTATATATGTAAGGTGTACTAGATGGTATTTTGATACACACAGGGAAATGATTACTGGTATCAAAGAAGTAAGCATGTCTGTCATCTCACGTAGTTACTTTTGTGTCTGTAGGAAGAGCACCTAAAACGCCCTCTTAGCAGATTCTCAGTATATAGCCTAACTATAGTCTTCACGCTGTACATTTTCATTTTCTCTTGGTCAAAATTGTTTCTGTTATATATAAGCAGTTTAATCCTTAGAAGACATTAATATTTATGCTTTTGTATATGTGTTCTCATTTTTATATTTTACTCCACCAATAGAAGTTCTTGTTTTGAGAGCTGTTTTTTGTGACTTGTTATTTCTTATTGACTAATGAAACTGTTCAAAACAACATCCCTAATTCTGACCCAGCCCGCCAGATTGACTCTCATTGGTTGTTGGTGTGTTCTATCTGTTTTAAGCATGACTTTATAAGTTTATACACAAGTGCTGATAATATGTGATACAGTTGCCAGAGATGATTCGTGTTGTTTGCACCTGTGTTATTTTCTGTTATCAGAACCATAAGCAAAATTATACATTAGGTATAAAACTTCATTTTTATGATCACGCATAATATACATTCAAATTATTTTTCTATCTAGCTTTGCTTTTTACAGAATGGGCCTAAAATTTTCTGTTTACTCAAATGTTCTTGAATTTGTCCTTGAAATTTAAGAATTAAGTTTTTTATCCAATCCTTACCAGAACAGGTATATCTGTATGTGCAAGAGCATGCATGCATGTACCTACACTCACATTGACAGAGGACTGTTTAGTCGTATTTGATACTCTTCTTTGTTATAAATGGAGTCTCAGGATTTGATAGCTGTATTCCTTAGAAAATACGGCTTGTGGTTTGGCTTATCAGCCAAATCTGAAACAAAATCTAAATGAAAATATTTAGTACTTTATCGAAAGTTGTTTACATTAAAAGTGATGTGTTACGGGTAAATATTTGCTTTTGAAATATAATACCCGAGGTGTTTATCTCTTCCTTCAAATTTCTGAAAGTTGTCTTTACCAAGAGTTTCAGTGCATTGTGTGGGATTAGATTTGTCTTTTGGCCTACCATAATTCCCGTCACCAAACTACATTTCAGTTGTGCCTGAAAGTCCTGTTTGAATTGCTCTGTTAAAAAATCATTTTGTTCAATAAGTTATAAATTATTGTAATTAAAATGAAAATGGTAAGTTACTCAGGAGCGTGGATCAACTGAGCCTTAACAGAACATGAACTATTTATTAATTTTTATTTCAAACTCTAAAATTGTATAACTGTTTATAAATATGTTGTTGGTAATCTCGTTTATTTCTATCTGGGACTAAAAGAAGTATTCATAAATAAATAAATAATAAAATAAAGTATTTCTACATAAGATTATCTGTGGCCAGATATTTGATTCACAAGCCTTGAGTAAGCATAGAAATTCCATTGAAGTGTAATAAAACTTGTTGGTACAATTCCCAGCCTGGATTTAGAGAACCCCTAAAGCATGTTTTTGAGAAATAACAAATTACATATGGTATAAAGATTTGGGAGGGGAAAGGTGTTATTTATGTTTTTATAGAATTGAATGTGAAAGTCTCACAAATTTTTAAGATAAAACATCCCTTTTGAACCTTCACAGAATTAAGCATTTAGTAAGACACTCCTTAATTCCTTAAAAGTTCTAATTCATTCTCTGGCCATTAGATGCACTTCAAGGGACAAGTTCAAGAAGCCCTAAAAGACAGATGAAGATAATTATTCTCTTTATTTTTTCTTCCTTTTGAGTACGGATCTTTCATATGTTGTATTTTCTTCAGTAGATTCTCCAAGTTGGAAAAATTTAGATGGCAGAACTCTAGTCATTATTTAGGTGAAATGAATAGTATAGGGCAGGAGTTAGTAAAATTAAATGTTGATAAATTCTAATCAGTGACTTTGTTGACTCCCTTTCAGCATATTACATTTTGCGAGTACATTTTCCAATAGCAAAGCCATGTTTCATTTCCGCTGTTTATCCCTTTTTACTACTAGAATATTTATTTGCGATACCCCGTTTCAGGTTAGGAACATAATTAGCCTTTGAACCTTCCTCACTGTGGCTCTCCTTGTCCGCATGTTTGTCCACTGTGTTTGGCTCATGTTCTCCAGGAGAAAGCCAGCTTACAGGTGGACCTAACATACGGACAGATGTTCTTTTTCTTTTTTTTTTTTTTCTGATATTTATTGTAGTGGGTCAGTGGTGGCATTTGTGCTGCTATAATAAAATACCAAAGACTGAGTAATTTATGAACAGCAAAAATTTCTCACGATTCTGAGGCTGCAAGCCCAAGATGAAGGTTGCAGCAGAGTCAGTGTCTGTTGGGGGCCTCATCTCTGCTTCCAAGATGCACCTTATTGCTGTGTTGGTACATGGCAGGACAGAAGAGAATAAACCTACTTCCTCAAATTCCTTGTTAAGGGCCCTAGTCCCATCCAGTAGGGCTCCACTGGTGACTTAATCACCTCCTAAGCTCACCCACCCCCAGTACTGTCACGTTTGTCATTGTCTCAACATGAATTTGGGGGAACACATCCAGACCATACACTATTAGTATGTGTTAGTATACTATAATACATTTCTATTTTTAAAAGTGCTAATATTTTAGTTGTGCTTTGAAGAATAGTATATCTGGTTATAAGTAATGAATTTTTCAACCATTGTAGGGGATTGGGAATATTGGGAATAGAATTACACATGCATTTTTTGCTCTTATTTTTTGGAAACTGATTCTGTAAGTCTGGCATAAGGCCCACCTGTGCCTTTGGAAAGATTTTGAGATGATTCACTTTTTCCTTAAATAGAGTTGCTTATTTGACAATTTTTGCAGTTGGAGGAAGAGGGCCAATTTGACTATGTCAGTCTTTTGTCAATTAAGTGAGAGTGCCATCTAGTGGGAGGAAAAACTTTTAAACTAATAAACTCAGAAAAGTCTTTCAGACTTCACAACATATAGAGCAGAACATGCAGAGGAGTTATCTCCTGAGCTAAATTATGTCTCCAGAAGTGCATAGCACTAAAAATCATGAGAAGGGTACTCTGGAAGGTGAGAGAAGAGGAAGTAGTCGTACAGGACACTAGCAAGCATAAGATGCCTAATAAGTGGATTTTATCGCCATGATTCTTATTTTTCTTGTGTGAGAGGTAGTGCTCAAGTAAAATAGTGGTTAAATAGCTGCTCTGACAAATATTTGTGTCTATGCACATAACATTTCATTGTCAGTTTTTGACTATATAATATGTAAACATTATAAATTATCTTTACCCTACTACTCAGGACCTAACCCTAATCCCACATAATCTGTCACCAGAAATGTTTAAAGCTAGTGTATACATGTATATACAGAGGGTGTCCCTAAAATTTATAGGCATTTTAAGAAAGGGAAAAACTGTATTGAAATTATAATATATACCAATAGCAAAAGATGAATATAAGTCACATTTGAGCACCTCTTGTAATTGTAGAAGTCAAATGTGATTTGAGTATTATTATAAAATTTTTCAAAGAGGTGGCCAACACAAAGAATATTCTGTAAAATGTTACAATGAATACTTTGTAACTAAAGGTACATTGAGCTATAATTCCCATTTTCCCTATGTATGGAGACCTTAGGGATATCTCTTGGGACACCTTGTATTGAGTGGCTACTAGGTATTCTAGGTAAGGTAAAGCCGTGACCAAAATAAATTACAGACCCCACCTTTATGTTTAGAGTGGGCTCAGCATATTCTACATATCCTATATGTTTTTTATCACTTTTAAACCTATAAGTTTCCCTCCAAAGACTGCTATAGCTGCATCTCACAATTTTTTTCAGTTCAAAATGTACCCTTGTGATTGCTGCTTTGATACCTGGATCATTTAGAGTCATGTTTAATTTCTACATGTTAGGAAATTTTAGATATCTTCCTGCTACTTATTTTGAATTGAATTTAGTTGCGGTAAGAGAATATATGTATGCTATACATATATTATATCTAATATATATACATATAATATATCTGTATGCTTTTTTCTTTAAATTTGTTTAGACTTGTTTTATGGCTCAGCACATGATTCTCTTGTCCACATTCCACATTGTCTTAGAGTGGATGTATTTTGTTACTATTTGATGGAATGCTATATTTGAGTGAGGTTGGCTGGTTATATCACTAAAGTCTTTTAAATTCTTCTTAAAGTCTACTTATTCTATTCATTACTAAAAGAACGATAATGAAAATTTCTACCTATAGTTCAGGAGTGTTATATTTGGGTCAGGTTGGCTGGTTATATCATTCAAGTCTTTTAAATTCTTCTTAAAGTCTACTTATTCTATTAATTACTAAAAGAAGAATAATGAAAATTTCTACCTATAGTTCAGGATCGTCTGCTTCTCTTTTCATTTCAGGTTTAGCTTCATGTATTTCTGTGTGGTTATTGGGTACATACACATTAAGATTATTATGTATTCTTTATAAAGTTTGGCTTATGATTCAGAGGTATAGTACTTAGAAATCGGAATTAGATTTTATAGGGTTGAGTACTTGTTGCAAGTAATATTTTTTGTTCTGTTTTATCTTTAATTTTAGATTATTGACACTTTTGTCATCAGTCTTTCTCCAGATTAACTGTTTTATTTATAACTTTCTCTTGCCACACTTTTTTTAATAGTTAAATTTTGCACACAGATGTATCAGTAATCAGTTATTTGAACTAAAAAAAATTACAGAAATGGAATACCTTGTGAAGAAGATATCGCAAGTTAATTTTATCACTAATTCATCTTTTCTGAGAAGATATAAGTAGGCATTTTAAAAATAAGGTTCCCATTTCCGTGAATAATGTTAATTTTGTAGTCCCTTATTTAATTCCATGTGTTCCTTTGTAGTAATTAATTCTTGAAGTGTAAATGCAATATTTAATTTTAGAAAGTAAACATCACTTTTGAAAGAATGCCGCACAAGCATTATGGGAGAGAATATCAGGTGTATTTCTTCTTCCAGATGGCACCCCTACAGGTGAGGCAGCAGCCTGTGAAATTGCAGTCTGAATTATATTGCAGATGAGCAGGGTATTTGGAGGTTCCTGATACCAGTAATAAATGCGTTCATTCAGAACCAAGCATAATTCCCAGGAACATAAAGGCTATTTTATCACATGGGGAGCCTATAGTAAAATGAAGTTTAGCAAGTGGAAAGCTGAGAGAAAGGACAGTGGCCATTAGCAATACATATGTGACTCTTTTGTCTGCTAACATTTTTATCTAGGTATTTTATCTCATAAATGTTGTGTATTCATATATTCTAGCATATGCATTGATTTTTCCAAACTAATATTTTCACAGTGGATGGTGGCTAAGAGCCAGTTGCCAGCTAAGATATCACTCTGAAATGTTCTGAGTCACATACCTGTTGTAAATTCTAATCTAGTTTAATGTGCTCCATGAGACACTTTTCATTTTGGAACACTTGATCTTAGTTACAAATATAGGATAATGCAAATACTGTATCTTATTTTCAATCAGGCAAATCAATTTATGAGTCAATATAGATGAGTAATTCAGAACCTGACTTCCATACTTAAACCAAGGTTCAAATTGTTTCAGTCACTCACTGCATGACTATGAATTATTTTTTAGGTCCTAATTTATTTAGCATTTATAAGCCTTAATTTTCATAATACTTAAATAGAAATAATGATAAAATGTGTTGTGGAGAAGAATGAAATGAGATAATCCTTTAAGTGTGATGATTCATTACAGTGAATTTTAACAATTATCACCACTGTTAGTTAACTGTTTTAATTTTGGTTTAATTTTTATTTTTAATTAAGTACATAATCGTTGTACATATTTATGGGGTACATGTGATGTTTTGATACTGGCATACAATGTGAATTATCAAATCAGGGTCATTGGGGTATCCATCACTTGAGGCATTAAACATTTTTTTATGTTAGGAACATTCCTATTCTACTCCTTTGGTCCTTTTTTTTTTTGCAGTTTTTGGCCAGGGCTAGGTTTGAACCTGCCACCTCTGGCATATGGGGCTGGCATGCTACTCCTTTGAGCCACAGGCGCTGCCCTCCTTTGGTCATTTTAAAGTATACCCTAACTTCCTGGGTTTACTTGTGACCTTCGGGAGCTTTATTATTGAATGTCTCCATGTAGCCTTGTTTGGATCGAATCTGTTTGGTGTTCTATGACTTTCTTCTACTTGAATATTGAAATCGCACTAGGTTTGAAACATTATCTTTTTTTTTTTTAAATAAACTTTACATTTTTTTCTATCTCCTCTTTAAGGATATTATGTCTTAAACTTGCCACTTTGAAACTATTTCCTAGATCTTGTAACAGGCATGGCCTCCCAAGTAACTGGGCACCCACCACAGCACCTGGCTAGTTTCAGAGACAGGGTCTCCCTCTTGCTCAGGCTGGTCTCAAACCTGTGAGCTCAGGCAATCCACCCACCTCGGCCTCCCAGAGTGCTAGGATTACAGGTATAAGCCACCACACCCGGGCTAGGCATGCTTTATTCTTCTTTTCTTTCGTCTGTTTCCAAATATCATATCTTTAAGTTCACTAATTCTCTCTTTTACTTGGTCATTTCTGCTGTTGAGCGACTCTGATGCATTTCTCATTTTGTCAGTTGAATTCTTAACAAATTCCAAAATTTGGTTTTTGTTACTTTTTCACATCATTTTCTTTGTTAAATTTCTCTAATAGGCTTCTGAATTTCTTCTCTTGGAGTTCAGGACAGCTGGTCTGAATTCTTTGAAAGGTCACCTGTCCCCATCACTCCAGGATTGGTCACTAGTGCCTTATTTAGGTCATTTAGTGAGGTCATATGTTCCTGGATGTTCTTGATGCTTGAGGATGTTCATAGATGTCTGGGTATTGGCGAGTTAGGTATTTATTTTAATCTTCACAGTCTGGGCTTGTGTGGACCCATCCTTAGGCTTTCTGGGTACTCATATGGAATAGAGTGTTGTGGTCTAAGTTTCTGATCAACTCTATTGGCTTTGAGGGGTGTTCCAAGCCCCAATAATGCTGTGATTCTTAGAGGCTCCTGGTGGTAGTGGTTGGTAGTGGGAGGCTAATGCGACCCTACAGTGAACCCTTTCCACCCACATACAAGACAAAGGACACAAAGGACCCTAACTCACCAAAGCCCTCCAGGCAAACTGTGGAATTTGCCCACCCCCTACAGCCCCATATAAAAAGGGTCTCTTAACCGCCCCTGGGTGCAGATCCCATCTTTGCACTGCCCAGGTGGGTTGCTGACCCTTTCAAGAAACCTGACCTAAACTTCTCCACTCCCTCCTAGTCTTGTCTCTGGGCACTGCGTTACCAGGTAAAGTGTCTGTCTTTCATTATTTTCTGTGCTGGGCCACTGGAGTTGGGGGAAGAGTGGTATGGGTACTCCCTCCTGGCTACCAGCCCCTGGTCACACCTGAAGCCAGCAGTGACTCTTGTTGCCTGGCTACCTCTCATGTTTATTCAAGCCCAAAGGCTGTTTAGTCAGCAGGTAGTGAATACTGCCAGAACTGAGTCCTTCCTTGTGGGTCCAGAAATGCAGTCCAGGAACTAAGGCCTGGACTCATGGGCCTCAGGAGTCTGGTACTTTATCTTACTGTGGCTGTCTGGTACCCAATTTGTAAAACAAAGTCTTCTGAGCTCTTTTCATTTCCTCAAGTGGAAAAACACTCTCCCGACTACAGGCAGCAGCACAGCTAAGGGAGAGGAGTGACTCAGGCACCGTCTTGGCCCAGTGTCTCACTGGTTCATGTGCGTCCCAAGTCTGCTGGCTCCACGTCAGCACAGCCACAGGCATTGCCTATGACCACAGGCTGTTCTTTTTCTGCTGGTGGTGGGGCTATCCAGAACTGGGTTTGAGGGCAGAGGAGTTCCCTCTTGTGGGGCTGGTCAGGATGTTTTGTCCATTGGCACTGGCAGAATTATGCCCTGAGCTGAGTTCCCCTGTGCCAGGGTGGCCCTGAGTTTCAATGCAAAGCTCCACATTGCTTCACTCTCCCTCCCCCAGGCACACAGATTTTTTTTTTTTTTTTTTTTTTTTTTTTGTAGAGACAGAGTCTCACTTTATTGCCCTCAGTAGAGTGTGGTGGTGTCACAGCTCACAGCAACCTCCAACTCCTGGGCTTAGGCGATTCTCTTGCCTTAGCCTCCCGAGTAGCTGAAACTACAGGTACCTGCCACGACGCCCGGCTATTTTTTTGTTGCAGGTGGCCGGGGCTGGGTTTGAACCTGCCACCTTCGCCCTACTCACTGAGCCACAGGTGCCGCTCCAGGCACACAGATTTTCTCTTCACTGGGTGTGCTGGAGCAGCACTGCCAGGGGATGGGGGAGGGATTGCTGCCCTGTTCAGTTCCTCTTTCCTTGATATAATGTTAAAACCAAGTAGTATGATCACTTACTTGATTTTTGGTTCTTCTGAAGGCACTTGCTTATAGCTATTTGCTGAATTAGATGTTTTTGTGGAGGGGCAATCACTAGAGGTTTCTCTTTGACCATCTTGCTCTACCCCTTACTTGTTGGTAGTTTTAATTTTAAACTTTTTAAAAATAAATGATTTTAAATAGCATCCAAAAAAAAAAAAAACCCCAGAGCAAACACTGTTTCATTTTAACAATATGATTATGCATATATAGTATTAATAAATTTATTTACTCATTCACAAATTAATTGAGTTCCTACTATGTACCAGGCACATTTCAAGTCCTTAAGAACATACTGATGGCTTAAAATAATATGGACAAAGTTCTTGCTCTTGGACCCTATATTTTAGTAAGGACCAAAATGAAAACAAAATTACATAATATTTTAATTCATAAGTGCTAAGGTGAAATATGAATCTGAGTGAAGAAATGGAACTTGATGAGGGAAAAAGAAGAGGGTATTTTATATGGGGACATTAGAGAAGTCCTTTTTGACAGTTGAGTTCAAAGAGTAATACAAGAAGACAGTTTGACATAGCACCAAACCAGGAACAGATGTTTTCTTTTCACCTGTCCAAAAAAGGATTGGACTATAATGAACACTTAATATGTACTAAAATGTAAATTTATTTTAATGCTTTAAAATGCAGTGATCTTACAAATGGTACCTCATCTATTAGCATGTTTTACCAGCCAGTCTTTTTCCCAGAAGATAAATAGATGCTCCCTCTTTTAATAATTACTTGGCATAACGTATAATTCACTTTGAAAACCAGATGAATGCCTATTTATACTGTAAGTATTTGTGTGCATAGATCTGTTTGAATTATGTCAGATTGGTAAAGATTTCTTGGTTGAATTGCATAAGTCTCTTGTTCTTGAATACATAGATCATGTTAATAGGGAACTAACTTATAGGTCTCTATCCAGAAAAACAAGTTTCCACCAAATCCTTAATTCTCTTAACGTAATGCGTTAATAAGCCTAATTACTGAGTCTTTGTTTTGCAGGCAATTATTTTCTATCAAGGAATTAGTGCATTGGCAGGAATAGGTAAATGGCAATGTAGAGCTGCTAGCAGCAATTTAATTAGATTCCTTTATGAGTGATTCAAGCATGAGAGCTGTATTTTCTACAAGTTTAAATTTGCTATTAATCTCTTGTAAAGATCATCAGTCTTTGCAGGTTTTTCTTGTTCTAGAGAAACCTTTAAAGTATTTTTTGTTTATGTCATTAAACAATACTATATTTATCCCATTGGACAGTAATTTGTACACAGAACAAATGAGTGGATGAAAACAGTTTTACTTAGAATGCTGAGATAAGGATAAAATTCGTATTGGTTAGTCCTAAGCAATAATAGGCATGTTACGTACTAAGCACTGACTTTTTCCTGCTGCTTAGGGGCAATGGGGGTGGGCCCTAGGAGAAAAACTGAAATTGGTATTGATTTCTCAGTCATGATTACTTTGTCATTTATATAATAAACTGTGCAGCATGCTATTAAAATGTAGAGTATTTGTGGTAGCAATAGTGGAAAATTCTCTTTTCATTTGTTTATATCATTATCTTTTCTTTGTAGAGGATTCGTTCCTATACTCTGGAATCTGGAGTATACTGGGATTGTGTTTCATGACCTGTATTTAAAGCAGCACTAATTATGCAAGACATTGATAGATGTTAAATAGAAAAAGAAAGGTCTGTAGTCAAAAAGCACCTAAGAATTGGTGAAGTATGATCTGCAGTGCTCTTTACCATAACAACTGCTCAGAACTTCTAGTGTGCCAATGTACATTATGAAGCTCTAAGAAGGGGATGTGGCATCTCAAACCTCTTTGACTAAGGGTCCCCCCCCCCTTTTTTTATCAAAAGGTCGGTCACAGGGTAGGAAATTCTTTGGGAACTGGTGTTCTAGACTAGAATTTCTCAACCTTAGCCCTACTGACACTGTTCTTGTTGTGAGGGGCCATCCTGTGCATCATAGAATATTTATCAACATCTCTTGTCTCTACCCAGTAGATCCAGAAGCAGCCCTCTACTCCCCCCGCCAGCTGTGACCATCAAAAATGTCTCCAGACATTGCCACAAGTTCCCCAGGAGGCAAAATCTAGTGGACAGCCATTCTCTGGATTAACATTGCAATATCACAAGGAGTTATAGGGTTTGTTAGTAATTTCTACCTGAATTTTTTTTTTTTGAGACAGAGTCTCACTGTGTTGCCCTCAGTAGAGTGCTATGGCATCACAGCTCACAGCAACCTCAAACTCTGGGACTCAAGCGATTCTCTTGCCTTAGCTTCCCAAGTAGCTGGAACTACAGGTGCCTGCCACAACACCTGGCTATTTTTTTTTTCCTTTGGTTGTAGTTGTCACTGTTGTTGGGCAGGCCTGGGTGGGGTTCGAACCCACCAGCCCTGTTGTACGTGTCTGGCACCCTAGCTGCTGAGCTACAGGTGCCAAGCCTGAATTTTTTTTTTAATTAGGTAGAAACAGTACTCTGGAAAGTGGTAGCTTAGGTAAAGAATGTAATATTCTATTGTAATAAATAAAAAAATGTATGGGTCCACTTTATACCCTGGCTTGATTTTCTGGTTCTTATTAATGTGGAGAACTTACTACAAAAAAATAATTTTAGACTTTGCAGCATATATGACAGAGACAAAAAAATACAATGTTTTAACAAAAGAGTTGCCCAGATATCTAAATTGACCTGCATATAAGAATATTGCAGATTCCTAAAATCCACTTTTTTTCTTTTTAATGCAGGGCTATTTTCTTCTTTTTGAGTCTATGTTAGATTCTGTCCTTTATGCAAAGAACAAATACTTGGCAAAAGGAGGATCGGGTGAGTATAAAATTCTAGCTTTAATCTAATTTTGGTCTGGCAGAACCAAGTGAACCTTTAGATTTCAAATAAACTATGCATGGCTGAGAAAGTTCTCAATATTGATGAAAGATGTTTCCATTAGAAGAAGTTTTAATACATCTATTTACTATATTGTTGAAAAGAGAACATTATATAAGATATCCAGGACTCCAAGTTAATGATATTCTCAGGAACACTTTTTATAAAACCTAAGGACTAGATTTTGGAAGCTTTTTGATACTCAGATGAAAATCTCCTTTTCATTTTCAATCCTCCTGTCATTTAGTTCTCTTTTTTTCCCCTGGGACATATTTCATAGTAAGTTTGAGATTATTCACTTTAATGGCAAACTTTCCATGACTTCATTGAATATATAAACTTGGCTTCTCTGCGATTTAATAAGAACATTTAAAGTAATGATTGTTTGGTTATGTTGCACTTTTAAAACTTATTAGAAACCAATAATGTATAAAAGGATCCCAATAAATTTGGAAGGCTTTTTTTTTCATGTTTCTGGGAAACATATATTAACTCTGCATACTCAGAATGGCTTTGTATTTGTGCTGGCCTGCCATGAGCAATTACATATAAATAAAATGTTGTCATTTACAGCAGGGATTATGTTTAACTTTGTCTCTTCAAGGAGCTTCATAAATTCTGGAGCCTAGATGGTGTGTAACACGTGTATTAAATTGAATCAGTAAAACTGAGTGGAATGGTATGTGTCCTCTTTCATTCTTATCTCCTTGCATCCTTTCCTTTCTCAGAGCTTTACGATCAAAAAAATATTTCTGATGGTCAGAAGGCAGTTGATGAAACTGTTAAACAAAAGGAGAGAGAAAGAGGGAGACATTTCAAACTGGGAACATAAAGTCCTTTATAGTGGTTACATCGCCTGCGCACCCACATCTAGGGAATTATTTTTGCAGTTATGGTTCAGTTAAAAATCAAGAAGGCACACAAAGCGCAGAGAAATTTCTCCAGAACAAATAGAGTTCTTTTTATAATGGCATCCAAATGGATGGCCTTTTTTTTCAAAATGTGCCCATTTTATTGTTGAATTTTCTACAGCCCTTCCAGGCAGTGTTCCTGATCTGCCATGAACCCAGCCAGAATTTTCAGATATATGTTACCCTACAACAGATGGCTGTATCTTTCTGTAATTGCAGTGGCTTTGTTTTTTTAATGACTAGTACCAGTTGTGTATCCCTTGTCTGAAATGCTTGGGACCTGAAGCATTTTGGATTGGATTTTTTTAAATTTTGGAATATAATATTTATATTATATTTACCAGTTGAGCATCTCTCTCCGAAAATAGAAAATTCAAAATGCACCAGTGAGCATTTCCTTGGAGCTTATATTGGTACTTAAAAAGTTTTAGAATTTGGAGCTGAATGGTTTTGGGTTTTCAGATAAGGGATAGTCAACATGACTAAAAACCATTGTCTACCATGGTTGATTATCTGCTAGCTGCCAAATTATAAGCTCTGTGTTATTAGATGCACTCCTTATTATAGCCCTTTGAGATTTTAGAAACAATCTCATAAAGGTGTCCTGGATGACGCATATTAAAGTAGCCAAGACTTGATTTAATTTTGTCAACTCTAGTATTTATATTCTTTTCATCAAACCTCATTTCTCTACTAAGGTTGTTTGTATTTTATTTATTTATTTATTTATTTTGAGACAGAATCTCACTTTATCACTCTCGGTAGAGTGCCGTGGCATCACAGGTCATAGCAACCTCCAACTCCTGGGCTTAGGTGATTCTCCTGCCTCAGCTTCCCATGTAGCTGGGACTACAGGCACCTGCCACAACACCAGGCTATTTTTCATTGCAGTTTGGCCAGGGCTGGGTTCGAACCCTATATGGGGCCGGCACCCTACCCACTGAGCCACAGGCGCCGCCCTACTAAGTTGGTGTTTTAAAAATCAGATTCTTATCTCAGAAGAGCTGGAGAAGAGGAATAACTATTTCCCTATTTCCTTGAATAGTATTCATTGATCTTACTGAAGAACTGACAGCAACTTAATACATTTAAATTGAATTCTGAGTGAAATTCATTAAGAACCTACAGCATCGTGAACAATGATGGAGCTGTTCCCCATCATCAGTGATAAGGGGGAGGCTCCTGAGTCTAGTTCTTTCCCTATTTTTATATGTGAGTGTTTAAGTAACTGGAGGAACAACATTTAACTGCTTAAGCGGTGCTATTAACAGAATCAAGAGAAAAGTTAGAAAAGAGTAACATGCAATAATTTAGCCTATTTGTGGAGTCTGTTCTGATGTATATCGCCAAACATTTAGATCCTCATTCTTCTATTGCAAACCAAAATTTTCCTTTATGTTTTCCTGAAGGCAAGATTTACTAAGCAATTAGTAATATAAAGATTTTAGAAAGAATGATTGTGTTATGAGAGAGTATTGAGGGCCCATGTAAATATGATGGGACCACGGTTTATTTTTACATGAATTCAGGTTCAATTTATGTGTCACTGTCTATATAATGGTGCGGACATGATTATTCACATAGAAAATTATAAGGAATAACTACTAGAAGGAACAAGAAAACTTAGCAAGGTCATAGGATACAAACAGGATATTGTTTAATAAACAAAAAACACTATTTTTATGCTAGCAGCAGCCAACTGAAAAATTTTTAAAAATTTCATTTGTAAGAAGGACAAATTTTACATTACTTAGAATTAAACTGAACAGAAGACATGCAAGATTTCTACACTGGAAATTACAAAGCAATGTAACTACACTGAAAATTACAAAGGAGGAATTAACGAAGACTTAAAAATGAAAGTATATATTGTGTTCATGGGCTGAAAAACTAGTAGTAAGATGCTGATAATTCCCAGATTGTCATATTCATGCAATCTAATCCCATTACAGTTCTATGCTCATTTTTAAAAAGCAAAAATAGTCAGATTCTAAAACTTTATTTTAAAAGCCACACATACACAACCAAACTGCCAAAGGAATTTACAAAAAAAAAAAGTTGGAGGATTTTCTTTTTTTTATGTGGTATCAGTATAAAGCTGCAGTAATTAACACAGTCTGATATGGGTGAGAGGATAGACTTAAAGACCAGGTATAGGGGGTCATACCTGTAAGCTAAAGACTTTGGGAGGCCAGAGTGGGAGGATCACTTGAGGCCAGGAGTTTAAAACCAGGTTGGTCTCCAAAAAACAATCAGGTGGGCATGATGGCACGTGCCTGTATTCCCAGCTACTCAGGAGGCTGAGGCAGGAAAATTGCCTGAGCCCAGGTGTTCAAGGCTTCATTGAGCTCTGCTTGTGCCACTGCACTACAGCCTGGGCAGCAGAGCAAGACACTGTCTCCAAAAAACATCAAATGAAATAGACCCACATGAATATGGTCAATTAATTTTCAAAAGAGATGCCAAATATTTTATGAGAAAGAACAGTGTTTCAGTTAAGGGTGGTAGAAAATATTAAATCTACCTTTACCTCACATGAAATAAATCACTGACTTTCAGTATCTATGAAAGTAGATATATAATCTTACTCTTTAGCCTTAAGCCCATTAACATAATTAATTATATAATATTGTGGCCCCCAAGTCCCCCTTGTCTGGTATCAATATCATGACTGCTATTTTCATTTTGTTTGGATGTCTTTATCCATCCTTTTAAGTTTAATTCTTCTGAATTATTTTAAGTGTGGCCTAACTTGCAGGGGAAGGAGGAAAACCAAGTCAGTGTTATTTGTAGCTTCTGTAGAATTTAGAGAGAGGCAAGAAAGTAAGAGTGGCCGGTACATACTCTATACTGATAGTTCTGCTTCTCTCCAAGATTCTGCACTGGAATTGGCCTTAACCTGATCTATACTAGTAAGAAATTGCTCCTGTTATAAATTCCATATTTTATTCTTTCTCTTTTTTTTTGACACAGAGTCTCACTATGTTGCCCTGGGTAGAATGCTGTGGCGTCACAGCTTACAGCAACCTGAAACTCTTGGGTTTAAGCAATTCTCTTGCCTCAGTCTCCCAAGTAGCTGGGACTACAGGCGCCCACCACAATGCCCAGCTATTTTTTGTTGCAGTTGTCATTGTTGTTTAGCTGGCCCGGGTCAGGTTCAAACCCACCACCCCTGGTGTATGTGGCTGGCACCGTAACCACTGTGCTATGGGCACTGAGCCTAAATTCCGTATTTCAAATGTACTTTTCTTGCTATTTCTCTCTCCCTATGGAAAACTGAATCATTCATATATCTTACTCATTCCTCCCTCATTTCTGCCTGTTCATTTCCTTTTTAATGTTTTGCTTGCCCTTTGCCCAGAGCAAAATAAGCAGTATCGTTTTCTACTTATTTTCAGTTTAGGTTCTTTTAAGTTTGTCGGCAGTTAATTTTGACTTATTTACTATCTCCTTTGTTATAAACCTTTTTACTCTGTGGTTATTTGTATACACACAGTGATACTAGTACTAGGAATTGTTTCTTTATGCATCTCAGTCTTATCCCTAAGTGTACAAAAGTTTGTGGGGCATTTCTAAGGGATAAAGGATTTCCCATCTTTGTCTATTCACCATGTGAGCCATTCTAGTGACAAATGAATTCTGGGCAGTGAATCGAGAAGGACACAGATGTCAAAGCCATGAATTTATAAATGGTCTGTTAAGAGGGTGCTTTTGTCTAATCATCTACGAGAAGGAATTATTAATTTCGCCTATAAGAAAGAATAATTATTCGATTATAGCTTCTAGCTGACAAAAATCAAATGACAAATGTGTCAGAATATGAAGGTAAAGGGTTAGCCCAGATTCTGGCAGGTGGTCCAAGACTGTAGCCAGCTGTGAGGAGATGGATACAGAACCAAACTGACCTGTAACACTGACTAGAGAGCCTTATGAATATTAATAGAGCTTACTAACTGGAAGAAAAAAGAACCTGACTTCTAAATTCTAACAATGCAAAAACCATGATCTTCTCTATTTTTGTGAAATATAATTAACTTCAGAAATATACTTCAACCCTGGGAAAAATCATAATTGCTTTTTAGTTTGTTTCTTCTAATTACCAATAGCGTTTTAAGGCTGTTTTATTATTTTCAGTAACTTGTACTCTTTTATGAAAAAAGTTACTTTTATTTCTTGGTGGTATTATTAATATGTCATTTGGCTAGCTGTAGACCCAGAAATCAGCAAACTTTTTCTGTAACAGGCCATCTGTTTCCTACCCCAACTGTTCAAGTCTGCCACTGTAGCACAGCACAGCCATAGACGATCTGTGAGCAAATGAGGATGGCCGTGCTCCAGGTGAACATCAGATACGAAAACCAGCTGCAGGCTGGAGTTGACCCAAGGGCCATAGTTTGCAGCCTTGATAGAGAGACTGATGGCATTTAAAAACTCCAGTTAGACTTTTTTTTAATATTCTAGAAAAAAGAACTTTATGAACTGTTACGTAATTTGAGTGTCTGTGCACTGTACAACCGTGGAGCATGTTTGGTTCCCATAAACTACAGTGTGAATGTTACTCCCCAAGGGTGTTGCATATGGTGGCCTGGAAACTAACCCCCTTATCCACTTCTCCCCACTTATATCGGGGATATCTATATCCAGGCCCCCCCCCCCCCCCCCGCCTGATTTACAGATTAAGTTTACTAGAGTACAGCCCTGCTCATTTGTTTACGTATTGTCTGGGGCTGACTTCATACTAAAAACAGGAAAAAAGGAGCAGCTTCAACAAAAAGCATACAAGCCACAAAACCTAAACAGTAACTACAGAAAAATACTTGCTGACCCTTGACAATCCTTATTGTGTTCCTCTTTAATTAGGAAATTATAGGGCATAATATGGGAAAGCTTCTGTAATTGTCATATGAAGTCCTAAAAAGGATGTATTGAGAAGTTAACCAAATGTAAAGTTGCTTCAGAAGTCTTTTTTTTCTTTTTTCTTTCTTTTTAGAGACAGAGTCTCACTTTATCGCCCTGGGTAGAGTGCATTGGTGTCACAGTTCACAGCAACCTCCAACTCCTGGGCTTAGGCCATTCTCTTGCCTCAGACTCCCAAGTAGCTGGAACTACAGGCCCCCGCCACAATGCCCGGCTGTTGTTTTTTGTTGCAGTTTAGCCGGGGCAGGGTTTGAACCTGTCACCCTCAGTATATGGGGCGGTGCCCTACTCACTGAGCCACAGGCACCACCCAGAAGTCTTTTTTTTTTTCCTATAGTGTTTCTCATCTTAAATCTGGTTCAGGAACCTTGACATATTTCCTTATAGTTGATCCTCTTGGTTAGATTAGCATTTCAATAAACAAATCAGTTACTCTGAAGAATTGGTATAATCCGGAATTTAAACACAATCAAGAGTCTTCACCTGTTTGTAGAGAGAAAGGGTTTTGTTTTTTTTTTAACTCAAAATCTAATTATGTTGCTACTTACCCTTTGTAAACTTTTTCAGTGTATTACCATTATTCTTGGAATGGAGTCCAACTTACTAATTTGATTTACCCAGCCATGTATTCTTTGGCCCCACTTACCTTTCTAGCCTTATATCTTACTGTTTGTCTCTAATAGGTTGCTTATGGGCCTCCTCATCTAGTTGTCGTAAGCCTTTATGCACACTGTGCATTCTACCTAGAATATTCTTCCCCTCCCCACTCCTGACTCACTTGAGTTTTAGTTTTTATTTTACAGTAGCCCTGCTTTCGTACTCCAGACAAGTCTAAATTAGCGGTTTTGCTGCGAGCTTCTGTAATACCTTGTACATTCGCTTTCTTAGTATTTAATTAGCTCACAAATAATTGTGCATTTATTTCTCAAAATTGTCTAAATATGAGTTTCTCTTCTTTTACATTAGAGACAGTAATATGAACTCATCTTTTACACAAGTGTAGATGTCCATTATATGATTCTTTTTTACGTGCTATGTATGTTTTTAAATGATTGATCTCTTTCTGAGCATTTTAGGGCAGGAATGCCAGACTTTTCTTTTTTTTCCTCTGCTGCACATTGGAAGAGTTGTATTGGGCCACACATTAAATATGCAAACACTAATGAAAACTGATTAGGAAAAAATAGGTTGTGTACTTTTTATGATACCTGACACCACAGATGAGCAAAGAAAGTCCTCGCAAATTCAAGCTGCAGGTCGAACACCCTTGTAAGAGGAATGTATGAAGTAAAGATCTAGTGGCTTTTTTCAGGTTGGCATACTTTAAGTTTTAATATTAATAAGTATGCTCATTTCAATATTATGTACTTATAGAATCCTGTTTTAAGAGGGGCCCCAGCATTGGGATTCTTATTTTAATGATAATGATAATGGGTATCTTTTTTTGAAAGAGATTGCAAGGTGGAACATGGTTGTTTTCCTTGGTCTGCACCTTTGGTAATCTCCCATCACTAGTGCCCCACGCTGATGGATTTGGTATTTATATTTGGCCTTTCAATATTATATTCTGCCATAAAGGGAGACAGTGCTTAATTGTTGGGCATTTTATTGCTTCCTAGTCTATCCTGACATTTGCACTATCAGCCTTGTAGCAGTGAGTGATGTGAATAAACACGCAGATAGAATTACTTTCTGGGATGATGTCTATGGCTTCAACATGTCCTGCATGAAGAAAGCAGTTATTCCAGAAGCTGTTGTAGAAGTTTTGGATCCAAAGACCCTTGTTTCAGAACCTTGTAGTATTAAGGTAGGTGTTTTGCCAGTTTTACTTTTCTATAACCATTTATTACAGCATTACCATTTTTCTTAGTACAGTGTTTGAAATTAATATCCTGATTTTATATAGGGCCTTCACAGTACTCTTCCAATTTTAATCAGTATAAACAATTCAAGGTCATAATATTTGCCAGTTGATTGTATCATCCGTTTCGGATCACTATGTATTAAAATTCTTTTTACTCAGTTTTATAATTCTTCAGATCTAACTCTGAACTGGTTAAATCATTTACTTTGGCTTTATTAAGGTAAAAAAATCTTGTTGTATTGTTCATAGTGATGTATCTCTACTTTCTGGCCTTGTTCTTCCTGGCTCTTTTACACCCAGATTATTCATTCATGTCATATATTCCACGTGGTTTAAACATCTCTCATTCTAATTTCCTCCACCCTTTTCAGATTAAGAACAGTACAGTAAATTTATCCATGAAAATAAAGTCCTACCATGTTCGGATTTCTCAGTTAATTCCTTTTGTGTTTTATTATCTTTTTTTTTACCATATAAATCTGTGATTTTATTGTAAATCTATCTTTAATTTACACAGATTCGTTAATAACTTAGAAGTAAAACATATTGGTTTTCTTAAAAACTTCATTTGTCTGTTTTGACTACATAACAAATGTGCAATAGTTTGTTCAGTGTCAAGTTCATGATATTGCTGCCTCTTTTTAGTCACACTATTTTATAATATTGATGATTGTTCTCTGAAAAAAATACATAATTAGTAAATATTAATTTTCTTAAGTGGATAAAGTATTTTAAAATTAGCATAGAATAATAAATTGAAGTTTCTGAGCAAGAGCAAGCTAATTAAAATTGTACTTAGATTTT
Source organism: Otolemur garnettii (assembly GCF_000181295.1). Lineage (NCBI taxonomy): Eukaryota > Metazoa > Chordata > Mammalia > Primates > Galagidae > Otolemur > Otolemur garnettii. Next base: position 49,076,740 of record NW_003852396.1, read on the forward strand.
AAGGAAAAAAACACATTCTGCTTGATGATTATCGGACTGTTCAGTGCTCTGGTACAGTGATAGCAAGGGATGTATCTGTGCTCCTTGGCTCAAGGTAGGAGTATACAGTTATAGCCAACTCGGGCATAAGACTGAGCAGAAAGAGGAAAGTTGGAAATAGTGCTCATTTCTCTCTCTAGTGATCCTTTACTTAGTGCCAGAAACTGTATGAATAAACAGTTGAAATAGAAAATACAGGGCTAAAAATGAAGTATTTAATATACTTTTAAAATATCATTTATTTAAGTAAATATAGTTCTCTATTCCTCAACTTTCTTACAGATTTTTTAAAAATTTCTCAAGCTGTTTTAAATGGAGTAATACCATGTAAGTGGTATTACTAATGGTGTGTAGTCAGATGAATTGTGTTCACTGGCTCATTATCTCCTCGAGGGTAGATGGATGGATAGCACACTTCTGGTCAGACTGCTGTGATTGAAAGGTGATTCTATTCAAACTAAAATGGAGAAGGATTTGAATGAGGACAAAATGGGAAAAGAAAGATATTTGGCTATTTTTTTCCCCAACTTGAATCTTCATAGTCACTCATGCTGTTTTGCTTGAATTGTTATGGTTTTCCTAATATCTAACAGATGTATCTTCAAATGCAGCTATGGACATAACTTTTAAAACACCTCTTTCTTTTCATTAGTGTGTGTTTTAAAGTTGGCATTTCCTATACATTTGTTGATTGTTATTGCACATAATTTAGAGCAAATGTGGTAGGTGATAGGTGGTATGCAAAATGATTTTATGTGGAACACCAAAAAATACTGTATATCAGTACTTGTATATATCAAATATACTGTACATGATTTGATATATACAGTTGTTTACAAGAAGTAAAAAAACTAATTTGATACAAAGAAAAATTAACCACAAAATGATACTAATACCCCTTAAATTTAGAAATAATCCCCAAAATGGTATATGAATGATAAAAGTTATCATTGTAAACACTGGTTTACAATAATCCCTTTCACATAAAAGGAAGTAATATTTATCTGTGTTTTTTTTCTTTTTTTTTTTCACTAAACTCTTTCTTTCATTTTTATGGGTAGCATATAGATTGCCATAAGGCGTCTATCTCAGATTTGGAGTTTTCTTCAGATTTTACTCTGAATATCACAAAGACCTCCATGTGCACGGTAAGCTATTTTATTCTACTTTCACAAATTTCACTAGCAGTGCAGCTGATTGGCAGGCTAATGAATTAATTACAAGGCCTGTGATAAATGAAAACGACAATTGCATTTGACAGTCTGTCTTTGCCATTGAACAGATCGAGTTTAATAGGTCCATACCCTTCTAAAAAGTTTAGCTCAACAGAAAAAGTGTTCAGAAGCTGTGTTTACATGATTTTTCTTTATATGTTCTTTATTAGTCCCTATCATATGTATATATAATTAGTCAAAATCATACTCAACCTCATCTTCAAAGACAAAAGTTTATATCCTACTCCTCCCAATAATTCTTAACACTCACTTTAGATGGAAGTAAGATGTTTCTTTGGTAGAATAGTTTATATTTATGAAAAATAATTAAGAAACTAATATTAAGTTACTTTTCTTTAAAGAATGAACCTGGTATAATAAAATACGGGATTTAAAAAGTTAGGCAGACCCAGATATACCTTTGGTTCTGCCACTTCCTCAATTTCCTGGTTCAGGTTACATAAGTAAGCTGTACCTTTGACCATTCCTCTGTGTTAAGAAAAATGAGGTTAGTTTTTTGTATCTTGATGACTAGTCATACAGATTAATAAGATAATATACATGAATGCACCAACAACATAGCCAGCAATGTCAGATTATTAAAGAAATTTTTTTCTTTTAATTTCTAAATACTATGAATTTTAAAATAACATTGAGCCACACGGCTCAAATTGTTAATAAAAATCTAGGCCTTTACCTCAAGTGAGAATTTAGCATAGGTGGTATTGACGTGGATATTTGTATTATTTTTAGAATAATTATACAGTTTTATAAACTCTGGTTAATGTGTTGAAAATTATATTGTCGTATGTATAAATGTGTATAAAACCAATTACAGCTATATTAACATTGACTCCTCAGCCTGATTCTTTTCAATATTTTGTTCAGACTGACATACCAAAGAATTTATGGCTTCTTTAAAAGTGTTTTAGTTCATTTTGATTCAGTAATTATTTTATATCCAAATGAGTTTAACAATGTACTTTGATGATCTGAGGGATTCTTGGTTTATAATAGTTTAAGTTTTCAGAAAGTTATTATATTCATTTATTTAACTAATGAAAAGCAAAATCTTGTTCTCCTCATTCATTTCCCACAAATTTTCTAATTCTGCTTTTTAGTAATTGCAGTGATTTGGTATATTTAAATTAAAGGCTAAAGGCTTTAACCCCAGACTTCCTTTTTGTTTCAATATTAGTAATCCTTGAGAGTTGAATCAAGACTGTCTTGATTAATGGGAATTGATCAGTCTATAAGGGAATTCTTAGAAATTATTTGTTACATAATTAGTTTTATTAAAAAATATTTCAGATCTGCTTTTAGTGACCTTTTCATGAATAAAAATGTAATAGAACAGATGTAAAACTCTAGTGAAGATGTCAAAAGCTAGTTTTTTAGTTGTACATGTGTTTGAACTTTACATAGGTAAAGGAGTTTATTGACTTTCATTGAAATGTTTTTTATTTTTTGGTTAATTGATCAGGATTCTTAGTTTCAAACTACAGAATTTAAATTAGCTTGTTTAAACTGAAAGGGACTTACTAAAAAGAATAAGATAATTTTCAGACCCATTGGGAGGTCTAGAGGAGCAGGCTGTATTCGGAACTTGTAGAATTAACTCTCAGAACTGCTACAGGCCTGCTACAAAGCTGCCTCTGTTGTGAAGAGAACGATGTCTACCACCTTGGGTCTGACTCCCTTAGATGAATAAAACCCACGACTAACATCCTGTTCCTGGCTCTGCTTGCCAACTCATGTTGACCATTTTTTCTTTTTAAATCTTTGTTCAGAGGCTGGGTATAGTGGCTCATGTCTGTAATTCTAGCACTCTAGGAGGCTGAGGCAGATGGATTGCCTGAGCATATGGGTTCAAGATCAGCCTGAGCAAGAGCAAGACCCAGTCTTTAAAAATAGCCAGGCATTGGGGCAGGTGCCTATTCATTCTCCTGGCTACTTAGGAGGCTGAGGCAAGAGAATCACTTGACCCCAAGAGTTTAAAGTTGCTATGAGCTATGATGCCACAGCACTCTACCACGGGTGACAAAGTGAGACTCTGACTAAAAAAAATAAATAAATCTTTGTTTAGAACATCTGATTGGCTGAACCTAGGTCATATGGAATCCTAGCTGTCAGTAACTTTTGGAAGGTAATTTTAGCTACAGTTTTATGCTACAGAGGAGTTTTATAACATATGTAAGAGTTATTTATTATTTCCTATTATTTGAGATAGAATATAAGAAGCTTTGTATTTAAAGAAACTGTTTCTATCCTTCAATGATAATGTATACTTAAAAGAATGAAAAAGAAACAAAACAAAAAAAACCTCGCAAAGTCTATTTAAAGATCATAATCAAAATTTTGGTATTGAAGAATATTGTTAATATCAAATAGGTACTTGCTATGTTTATACTCCTTGTTTGTACACTCAGAGTTCTGTAAGAAGCCTGAAAAACATAGTGCAAGACCCTGTCTCTACAAAAAATTAAAAATTATCTGGATATGGTAACATGCACCTATAGCGCTAGCTACTTACAAGGCTAGAGAGAGAAGATTTCTTGAGCCCAGGAGTTCAAGGTTACAGTGAGCTGTGATTGGGCTACTACATTCTAGCCAGGGCAGCAGAGCAGGACTTTGTCTCTTAAAAGAAAAAAGTTTCATAAGAAAAATGAATTAGAAATAAACTGTCCCATTATCTTACATCATAAAGTACATTTTAGATTTGCATTTTTAATCTCAGTTTGCCTAAATGGTTTTTATATAAAAATTCTATTGGAAATGAGATAGGCCTAGAGTTTGTGAGGATTGTGTTAGGAGATCAAAGTGGACGTTCACATGCCTTGTCACTGCTAACTTAACATGGTTCTTTAACTCACCTCCAGAGGAATGTATTGATACAAACCATATTTATTGAAGGCATGTCAGGTACTGAGATAGAGATTTTAGTAGTTAGCATTGAATGTCAACTCTTCTGATATTATTCTGTCAAATAATTCATTGATATAAGTTGTCTTCCTGTGTCGAGAATGTTCGTCATTGAACAGTCAAATGTCAGGTATGTGCTAATCATGTAAAAACATTATTTAAATTAGTTCTCACAACCATTTGAGGTGGCTAATATTATTCCCATACTGGTACATTATTCCCTTATAATTATTATACATTATTCCCTTTACTGGTAAAGAAAAAAAAGTCACTATAATGTTTTACTAGTGAAATAAAGTCTTTTCTTACTCTTACCTGATCCAAAAAACATTAGTTTAATTATGTTAACCATTTAAAGAGTATAGAGAAGGCCAGGCAAGGTGGCTCATGCCTGTAATTCCAGCACTCTGGGAGGTCAAAGCAGATGTATTGCCTGAGCTCACAAGTTCAAGATCAGCCTGAGCAAGAGCAAGACCCAGAAAAACTGGCTCAGCAGCTAGGGCGCCGGCTACATACACCAGGGCTGGTGGGTTCGAACCCAACCCAGGCCTGACAAACAGTTACAACTACAACAAAAAAAATATTCAAGCATTGTGGCGGGTGCCTGTAGCCCCAGCTACTTGGGAGACTGAGGCAAGAGAATTGCTTAAGCCCAAGAGTTTGAGGTTGCTATGAACTGTGACGTCACAGCTCTCTTCCCAGAGTAATATCGTGAGGCTCTGTCTCAATATAGAAATAGAAAAACTAGCCAGGCATCATGGCGCATGCCTGTAGTCCTAGCTACTCTGGATGCTGAAGCAAAGGGATCACTCAGACCCAAGAGTTTGAGGTTTCTGTGGGCTGTGATGCCACAATACTCTACCCAGGGTGATAGAGTAAGACTTTGTCTAAATAAATAAATGAAATGAAATAAAAATAAATTTAAAAAAAAAATTTTTTTTTTTTGAGACAGAGTCTCACTCTGTCATCCTTGGTAAAGTTCCATGGCGTCACAGCTCACAGCAACCTCCAGCTCTTGGCCTTAAACAATTCTCTTGCCTCAGCCTCCCAAGTAGATGGGACTACAGGCACCCACCACAACACCTGGCTATTTTTTGTTTAGCTTTTCTGGGCCGGGTTCAAACCCGCTAGCCTCAGTGTATGTGTCTGGAGCTGTAACCACTGTGCTACGGATGCCAAGCCTTAAAAAAAAAATTTAAAGAATATATAGAAACCTTATGAAAAAAAATATTCCTGATGTGGAAGAAACCAGGCTGCATGTTACATATGAAACATTTAAAGTTTTTCTTAAATCATTGTTGGGAGGAAAAGGATATATATGGTCAGAGTGTACTCTTCTCAGAGACAAAAATGACAATAATATGAGGGATTAGTTGCATACCGTGTTTCTCTGAAAATAAGACCTACCCAAAAAATAAGCCCTAGCAGGATTTCTATGCATTTGTTAACTATAAGCCCTACCCCGATAGTAAGACCTAGTGATGGATGCAGATACTCTGCATAGCCACGCTATAAGACTGGAATACCTTTTATCTGCCACAGCTCCTTTCTCTGAGCCCTTCACACTTGCACAGGTGCATGTGTGGTAACCGCAGTCGCAGGCATCCTCTTGTGCACGTGCGACCGGCTAGGGGAAAGGAGTTTACACATCACTAGCGTCAGCCCCACCAACAAGGTCGGCCCCCCCTGTCAGGTTCCAGAAGAAGATGACTTAACTGTATTTGAATAAATGTAGATTATTGTGTTATACTTAATAAAAATAAGATATCCCCTGAAAATAAGCCCTACTGTTTCTTCTTGAGAAAAAATAAATATAAGACTGTCTTATTTTCGGGGAAACATGGTAGCTCTCCCTCCTTGCAGCAGATAAAAGATAGATCTTTGAAATTTTCTTCATCCTCTCAGAGTAAGCGTATAGTTTGGTTAAGCATCTGTATTTCTTGGAAACCTCATTTCCTTCCCAGCTTGCTTACTCTTAACATGAGCCTGACATGAGTATGATTTTGTGGCCGTAATGCTTTTACTGAGAGTTTGATTATTTGTGAGATGGAACCATGCAGCCCTCATATTCTCTCGCTCTTTGAGGTGGTGCCAAGTCCTTCATGCCTGCTTCCCTACCAATCCTCTGGAGCACGGGTCTATAAGGCTACTTTTGAATGGAAAGATAGTTGCCCTGCTCACATTGGAATAATTCATAACAACAGTGTGTATATTAAAAAAGATGAATGTCTAATTGGAACTTTGTTTCCCCTTTATGTAGTCAGAGGTATTAACAAAGATATTGAAAAATTTTAAGCATCTGAATAGATTTGCCATTATTTAGGTAGAGGGAAGAAAAATGTATGTGGATTTGTACTCCTGAATACAAACCTTCAAATACATTAAAGGCTTCTTTTTTCTTGTGCTTCAAACTTGAATGCCTACTACTGATTAAGATGGAGGCTTTCTCTGTGTAGTTAAGCCCATTTTAAATATAGCAGGGCCATAAAGATCGTGTGCAATTTAAAATAGTATTTTTACTACTTTATGGCCATCCTACATATGCATAAACATTTCCTAATGAGATTCAAAATTTGTATCCTAATTTAAAAATTAGAGGAAATTGGATTTTTCAGAGTAACAGGATGCTAAAAGACGTCCCCTTTGCATTTAATTTTAATAGCATGTGTGCTGTAGATTAATCGTGCTTCTAGATAGCTTT
>NW_003852396.1:49083921-49091636 GCF_000181295.1 Otolemur garnettii
GGCGCCGAGCCATTTTTGAGTTCTTAGAACCTTTCATAGAAAAACTTCTTTGCAGTTTTTCCCACCACCATACACATACCCATGTGTTCCCCAAATTTTTCATAATACTTTTAATGTTTTGCATTAACAGATTTTATTTTATGTTTTAGGAATTCTCTATGTTGTGATATTTATAAGTAAATGTCTTGAGTCATGGTTACCTATAATTGTTTAAGGATAAATTTCTAATAATACTAGTAACACATTGATTTTCTGAGCATTTTTACTTTATGATATCAATAGATTAAATTGTCTTTGCTTTTAGGATGGAGATGTAGACAGCAGACATTTCATTTATCATATCAGCCTGCTTAACTTTGCCATAAATGAATAACAAAATTCATTATTTTTATGGAAAGTTTATATAATAGTTACTCAAAAGCAAAAGGTTTAGTTGGGTGAAGTGGCTGACACCTGTAGTCCTAGCACTCTGGAAGGTCCAGGCAGGTGGATTGCCTGCATTCTGGAGTTTGAGACCAGCCTGAGCAAGGGTAAGTGCCTGTAGTCCCAACTACTCAGTAGGCTGAGGCAAGAGGATTGCTAAAGTTTGAGGTTGCTGTGAGCTGTGACACTACAGCACTCTATTGAGGGTGACATCGTGAGAAAAAAAGCAAAAGGTTTAAGTCTATAAATTTAGAACTAATATGTTTTATTTTGTAAGTTCTAGTTTATTTTTAATGTCATTTGCATAATTGTGTGATGTTTTCTACTCTGTGCCGGCAGCATTTATATTGGCATCTGTCTGTAACCTCCTTACGGGTACAGAACATACCATCTTCTATAATCCTAGGTAAACATTAAATCACTTTTAATAATGCTTTTTTTGATACCTTAGAATGAAAGTATTTAACATAGTTTGATCATCTTATATGCTCACACACATAAATAATGCAGATTGAGTATCCTTATTCAGATTGCTTAGAACCAGAAGTGCTTTGGATGTTGGATTTTGGAGTATTTGCATTACTGATTAAGCATCTCTAATCCAAAAATCAGAAATCTGAATTGCTCCAGTGAGTATTTCAGCATCCTGTCAGCACTCAAAAAGTTTTGAATGGGCCAGGCATTATGGCTCAAGCCTGTGATCCTAGCGCTCTGGGAGGCTCAGGCAGGAGGATCCCTTAGTCTCAGGAGTTCAAGGTCAGCCTTAGCAAACATGAGACCCCATCCCTACTAAAAACAGAAAAATTAGGCAGGTGTGATGGCAGGCACCTGTTCCCAGCTACTCTGGAGGCTGAGATAGAAGGATCTCTTGAACCCAGGAGTTTGACATTGCTGTGAGCTAGGCTGACACAATGGCACTCTAGTTTAACTCTCACTCTAGTGAGATGCTGTCTCAAAAAAAATTTGGATGTTGGAGCATTTCAGATTTTCAGATTAGTGATACTCAGGCTATATCTTTGACGTGCAGATATTCTTATTTGATACATCTTTTAACATAGTTATTGTTTTCATATCTTAATTCATAATTTCTCTTATTCTATGCACTGGAATATTGACTGATTAAAGTTTATACAAACTAAAAATTACTGTTTGTAAGTGTCATTTAACAAAGAATGTTAGTTTTCTTAGGCATTTCTTTTACTATAATTGTTTAAAGGTGAATTAATGGGTTAAAGAAGAAACAGACTTTAAAAAATACAGTCATGCCTCAGTAAGAGAAATGTGTTCTGGGAAATGCATCAGTAAGCAATTCTATCATGTGGAAACATCACAGAATGTACTTACACAACCAGGTGATACGGACTACCATAGGGCACGGCTGGATGGTACAGCCTGCTTCTCTAGGCTACAAACCTGTACAGCATGTTACTGTCCTGAGTACCGTGGGCGACGGTAACACAGTGGTATTTGTGCCATTGACCAAAGCATAGTTATGTGGCATATGACTGTATTTTTACTTAAGAACCTCTTGAAGTCCTTTTTTTTTTTTTTTTTGATTTATGAAACTTCAAAAACTTTAGTGTCATGAGTGATTTTTAATCATAACTTTTAAAATCTTTATGTTAATAAATATGTACATTAACAGATATTTTAGTTTATTAAACAGATGTTAAATGCTATGTGCCAAATATTTGTCTGTAATGTGGGCCCCCCAAAAAATTTTTTTAAGGATATCATTTCCAATGATAAAAAGACTGAAGGAAAAGACTAAAGTATGTTAAATTTAGTAAGTTCACTTTGGGGTAATTTCCAGTTACCTGCTTATTAATTCATTGATCATTTCTGTATTCTTGCTGTTTGTTATTAGCCAATAAATATTTTCATTTCAGATTTCATGTATTTTATCTGTTTTCATTGTTAAGAGTTACTATTTTTAGCTCTTTAACTAGTTTGGTCATTTTTATTAACAAATTCCTTAACATATTTATAATCATTCTTTCTTTGTTTGATTTCAGGTTAATGTGAGGGTATAAACAACCAGGTCACAATTTTGAATTTATTAGGTAGAGTCCATCTTGGAGTTGTGTCCCACACCCAAAAGGTGTGCCATACACCTTACATTGTGCCCATTAAGTAGGAGCACACCAATCCCCCCTCCCTCCTTCCCCTCACACCAACTGGAATTTAATTGAGTTTTACTCCTATGTGAGCGTATATTAGATCACCTACTGGCTTCATATTAGTATTGACTACATTGGAGATTTGCTTTTCCATTCTTGTGATACTTGATTAAGAAGAATGTGTTTCAACTTCATCCAAGTTAGTACAAAAGGTATAAAGTTTCCATCTTTTTATGGCAGAATAGCATTCCGTGGTATACATATACCTCAGTTTGTTAATCCCTTCCTGGACTGATGGGCATTTAGGTCGTTTCCACATCTTTGCAATTGTAAATTGAGCTGCGATAAACAATCTAATACAGATATCTTTATAACAAAAAAATTTTTTTTCTTCTGGGTAGATGCCTAGTAGTGAGATTGCAGAGCCAATTGGGAGGTCTAATTTGAGTTCTTTGAGGATTCTCCATACTTCTTTCCAAGGAGGCTGTATTAGTTTGCAGTCCCACCAACAGTGTAAGAGTGTTCCCCTCTCTCCTCATCCATGTCAGCATCTGCAACTCTGGGACTTTGTAATGTGAGCTAATCTTACTGCACTTGGGTGATATCTCAGGGTGGTTTTGATTGGCATTTTTCTGATGATTAGGGACAAGGAGCATTTTTTCAAACGTTTGTTAGCCATTCATCTGTCATCATCAGAGAAGATTCTGTTTATTTCTCTTGCCCAGTGACAGATGGGATCGTTTGCTCGTTTTTTGCTGATTAATTTGAGTTCTCTCTAGATCCTAGTTACCAAGTCTTTGTCAGATTCATAACACGCAAATATTTTTCCCCTTCTGAGGGTTGTCTGTTTGCTTTAATTGTTGTGTCCTTAGCTGTGCAGAAGTTTTTCCTGTTTAATTAAGTCCAATTTCTTTATTTTTGTTGTTGCAATTGCCACTACAGTGGATTTAAAGCAATTAAAGTTAAGAAAGACAAAGATGACCACTTCATTCTGGTCAATGGAACAATACAACAAGAGGACATTTCAGTTATAATCCTTCTTTTAGATCTCCTGCTAATTCCTCAAGCCATCTGTGATTGTTCTTGGTCACTTTTGTTTGTTTTGATTACAGTGCACACTTACCATTTTCTTATCATATTTTATAATTTCATCTTTTATGCTAGACATTGAATGGAAGAATAATACAGTCTAAAGTAGGTAATATTTTTCCCCCGAGAAGAGTAGTCCCCAGGTAGTTAGGATGAGGGATTGATGCCTTTTATCTGATCTGGAGTTGGGCTGAGTCAGGGCTAAGTGTCACTTTAGTCAGTTTCCAATGTCTTTTTTTTTTTTTTTTGAGACAAAATCTCACTTTGTCACCCTCGGTAGGGTGCTGTGGCATCACAACTCACAGCAACCTCCAGTTCTTGAGCTTAGGCAATTCTCTTGCCTTAGCCTCCTGAGTAGCTGGGACTATAGGCGCCTTCCGCAACGCCCGGCTGTTTTTTTGTTGCAGTTTGGCTGGGGCCAGGTTTGAACCCACAACCCTTGGTATATGGGGCCAGTGCCCTACTCACTGAGCCACAGGCGCTGCCCAGTTTTCAATGTCTTAAGCACAGAATCAACTCCCCCAACCCACCCCTTCTTGCCATGATCCTGGAAAGACCATCAAATAAGCTCAGTGTGTAGTTCACTCTAGTAAGGAAGGCCAAGTCAGGATATTTATGAGATTTGGCGGATCTAATCTTCAGCAGGTCTTTTAATATGGAGTGATGTTAAAGACGAGGGGACACCATGACCTAGCAGTGGAGAATTGAGGAGCTGATTTCAAAGTGAGTCTTGAAAAATAAACAGTAGTTGAGTCATCTGCTCTTGGAAAGAGGGTATAACTCTCCTAAGGGTTAGTTGAGAAGTCTGCCGTTCAAATAAATAGATTTTCTTTAGGTACCTGAAACAACCAACTTCTGAAAGTTTCTAGGATAGCAGAGGATTGAATGGTAAAGCCACGTTAATAGTGACAGTAAACTGTGTGGTCACAGAGGGTTTTGGTTTGGGAGAAAACGTCCCCTCTTCCCTTGCAGCACAACCACCTGCTTCATCCACCTCCTCCTCAGTAGCATGAGGGAAAAGTGGTTTGCGGAGGGGACCAGCTCTGCCTTTTGGGCTTCTCTGGATTCCAGCGCACCATCCACACCCGGCCTGTCTAATAAAAGTCGGCGGCTTTCTCCTTATCCTAGCAAAGATCCTGTGCAGCGGCATTTTTGCTACTTTGTCCCTCCTCATGGCCTCACCAGCATGGGCCAAATACCCTCAAGCATAAAAGCCACTATTTGTTAGGATTCCTTCCTCTCTGGAAATAATTTAGATTTCTTTGCATCCAAGGCTTTTTGGTAATTTTAGTGAAAAATGATTGCTTAGTTTATCTATTTTTTTTAACATTAGAGTTAGGGTCAAAATTTGCAGCTCTCTATGTCCTAACTAGAGTGAATTGTTGATTTAAAGCCCAATCTGGAAAATAAATCTGGGCCTGCAGTTTTGGGATTTTGAACATAAAAAGTTAGTGAAATAAAAATAAATTATATGTTATCTTCCAATTCGGTTTCTTCCTTTTTTTTAGTGATACATTTGGTAAATGATAGATATTTAAGAACCATCAATATTTAGCTTTGTGTGGACACAGAGTCCTTCATTTATAGTTTTTTAAGGCTAATGCAGTTGCTATTAAAAGAAACTAAAATGTTTACAATTTTAAATAAATGACTCCTTAGTCATAATACTGTTTTCATTTTACTTTTTAATTAAGCTTTAAATTTTTCTAATGGCCTAAGAAAAACTTCAAGATGAGCCTATTTCTTTGCAATTGTGTTCTTTAAATCTTCTTTTAAGGCTTCTAGAAACTCTCTGACAGGAGAAACCTACTAACTGCAAGCTCATTTCTGGATACTAAATCAGCTCTTAGTACTTTTTGGTATAAATTGACCTAATTTTGACCTTGCAAAGCTAATCAGCTAAAGAAACTAATTATTAAAACACATCTGTGCTGCTTAGAATTAGTAAGATTTGTGTTGAACTTGCATCATAGATTTAAGTAGGACATCTGGCATATATTTTAATAGGCTTCATTAAGTAGATTTTATGTCTTGGGGGAGATAATTTCTCATTATGTTATTTCACCTCTATAGTCAGTTTTAGGTTTCTCCTTGTCTGAATGATCATATGATCTAAAGCATGGTCCTCAACTTTTCTTCTCGGAAAACTAAACCTGTGTAGTTGGGTGAAAATGCTTAAATCTCTTCTTTTATTCTCAGGAAATGTTCTTTGAGTAGTGCTAAAAGCTGTGAGACATATATTCATGAGGCATTGATAGGTGAGATGGATAATAAAATTCACCCAAATTTCAATGACATCCTTGAGTAAAAAAAGTTCACCTTGTGGAATATTAGATAATTTCAAAGAATTACTGAGAATTGCGTTATGGGTGATAAAGGCATTGTAGTTACTGAAGAAGATGAAGGAAATATGCCAGGTATTAGTGATTATTGAGCATAGGTCATGTGATAGGTCCTCAGAGGCTCTATATTTGTTTGTAATTTTTTTTTAGAGAATTTGTTTAATGGAAGTAATCTAAGAAATATTTGAAAGTGATGAAGGAAAGGTGTTCCTCTTAGCTAAAGCTTTCTCTGTGCAGCCCAGCAACCTGCCATACTTCTTGAGTGGAGCACATGCCTACCCCGTATCTCAACTCCTCGGTCTTCACACACAGAAGTGTGTTATGTTTGCCAGAAGACTGGGCAACAATGTGGGTTGCATCCTTCATAAAAGCCCCAAAATAGAAGTCAGTGCAAACATTCCCCAGCTGTAAAGCCAATAAGTAAATGTGGCATATTTATGGAATAGAATACAGCAGTGAAAATAAAGATTGAGCTTGACTATGCACTGTATGTAACATGGAGAAATTTCATGAAAAGAAAGTTATGGAAAGAAGGGAGGGAAAGCCAGATACAGAAAATGTCCAATATTTAAATTTCAGAAACAGGCTAAATTAACATATGGTGATGGACAGAATAATGATAGCCTTCTGTGGCGAAACTTGATGATTGGAAAAGACAAGACGGAGTTCCCTTAGGCGTGGTCTATCTCTTAATGGGTAGTAGATAATACAAGTGTGAAACTGAACTGTATCTCAAAGATTGGCTCACATGCATGTGTGTATATTTTATGTTTGTACACTTTAGTAAAACATCATTTTTAAAAAATCACCATGGCATACTACATAGCCATACAAAGGTAGAGCGTTTTTATCTTTCATAACAACCTGGAAGGATTTAGAGAACATTCTCCTGAGTATCACAAGAATGGAGAATCAAGCATCTCATGTACTCAATATTAGTTGAAGCTAGTAGATTAACAGCCACAGTCCTACATGAGGGAAAAACTCAATTAAAATCAAGAAGGGGGTGTGTGGTAAGTTCCCACCTCATGAGTACAGTGTAGGATATAGGGCACACTTCCTGGATGAAGGACACAACTACAACTTGCACTTTACCTTACAAAGGCCAACAATGTAACCTAGTCAAGTGTACTCTCATATTAATATGAAATTTTAAAAAAACAGTGATTCTCATTTGGCTACTAGACTTCAATTAAATAGTTCACCAAAAATGTCGTATTTGGTGGTCAGTAGGCTTGATGGTACAAGGAACTAAGGGAAGACTAGCAGGGCTGGAGCATGACCATAGGGCTGAAAGAGGTGGAGAGCCGTCAGAGCATTGCGCACCTTGTGGTGTCTGATCTTTTCCTTAGGCGAGTGGGACATAATTGTGATGTGTTTAAAACAGAAAATTATGTGATCAGAAGGATCCTTTCAAAAGCTCATGGCTGGGATATGGGGAACCAATAGAAGATCAGAGGAGATGTGGAAGGCCGTTCTAGCAGCTCAGGCAGGAGTTGACAGTGACTCACACAAAGGTAGTTTCCGTGGAAATGGAGAAAAGTGGACATATTCAGGCATCATATAAGAGGTAGAATTGCCAGGGCTTGAGGAAGCATTCGATAATGGTGGATGAGTGAAAGAAGAAACAGAGATAACTCTAAGGTTTCTTACTTGTAAGATTTGAAAAAACTAATGGTCTTATCTTAAGACAAAGAACACTGAAAGAACATGTTGAGAGGTGAGGATCAGAAGCTCAACT
>NW_003852396.1:49092514-49110696 GCF_000181295.1 Otolemur garnettii
TATGTTGCCACCCTCAGTAGAGTGCTGTAGCATCACAGCTCACAGCAACCTCCAGCTCTTGGGCTTAGGCGATTCTCTTGCCTCAGCCTCCCAATGGTGCCCACCACAATGCCTGGCTATTTTTTTGTTGTTGCAGTTTGGCTGGGGCTGGGTTTGAACCTGCTACCGTTGGCATATGGGGCTAGTGCCCTACTCACTGAGCCACAGGCGCTGTCCTTATGCTACTTCTTGAGGCTGTTAGGTTCTGAAAGCTTATTTTTTAAAGCAAATGCAATGGAGTAGCATCTTATGCAAAGTAACTGTAAGCATTCAGGTAAAAAAAAAATCTGAGAGAGAAATAACAGTTCTAAAACTAAACAGTGCAGATGATTCTGCCCTCCGTTTTATTTGGTGAAGGTGCGCCCCACAGTCAGCATAAGGCGGGAAGCACGTCGCCATGTCTTTAGTATTAACAGCTTCCACGTGTTTTTCTCCAGCGTGAGCATCTGGCTAGGCTTAATGTGACTCTTGTCTTTAAACTTCTGTATTTTCAGTCTTGAAACTTCTGTATTTCTCAGGACACTCAGCCACCAAAGAAATGGTGATTTGGGGCCATGTCTGTGGCTCAGTGAGTAGGATGCCAGCCCCATATACCAGAGGTGGGGGGGTTCGAACCCAGCCCCAGCCAAAAACTGCCAAAAAGAAAGAAAGAAAGAAAGAAGTGGTGATTTGTGCTATTACTTGAAGATCTGGTTGTATGTAGTGTTGAACTTACTGAGGGATGGTTTGTGGTGTTGCTGTTGTTATTATTATTATGGGTTCCAGTACAACACCTTATTAAGACATTCTCCAAGGTAATTCTGATTGTCTGAGATTTTCTTCCTGTGTGACGTATCCTCTGCAGAATATGTAATACTATAAAAGAGTGCTTTGTATTATTAGTTTATATTTCAGTGGGATTCTGTTTAGTAACAATATTTATTACATTTGAAGTTTAGGTAAAGACTGTGCCGTCAAAATTTACTTACTTACATTTAATCCCCTTGTAGCCTTCATTTTTCCAACTCCGAGTCTAGAGCCTTCTAAACCAGGCTCCAGAGGATTTTAGCTGTCTGAAAATCTGTATTTCTTCAATTCATTCTTTGTGTTTAATCACTTTTCTGCCTACTTTTATAACCTTGTTGGAAACATTACCATTAAGAAAACTTAATATTTTAAAAAATGTGTTTTTTATATTAACTTTGAGGTATATGTTTATTGCATAGAATTATGGGAGGAATCGCCTGTAATATTTAAATCCTCATTTAAAACTAGTCAGAATGTTTTTGTTTTTTGCAGTTTTGACCAAAAGTGCACAGAATTGGGAGCCCTAAAGTTAAGTAAGAAAAGTAACTCTCAACTCTTACAGAGATTCACATGCCTGATCCTCTATTGAAAGCCGTGCTGTAAATAATAGTCTTAATCTGTATTTTTAAAAATTCATTAACACTGATTCTAAAGCCTCCAATTGTTATAAAAGGATTTAAATCTCAGATTGTTCTAAAATACAGGTTGAGTGGAATCTTGAAATTCTTAATGAATCATTTAGTTCTAGATTGGTTTAGGTTCATCTTAAATCTAAATCAGCAATGCTGAGGGACAGAATCAGTTAGGAGAGAAATCATTACACTCAAGCTAGACTACAGTACCTATCTCAAGCATACCAATAAGCACAAAACTGGTTTATTTATCAAATAATCAATAAGAGTGACTTGATTAGGGAGAAGTCCCCTGACATCTGTGAATTTATCACAGAGACTGCCAATTAGCATTATTAGAGTGTGATAATAAATGAGTTTGACCAGGTATTTTCCTCTTAGATTCAGGTAGTTATCCCTGGAATAATGACCTATAAGGAAGAAATCTCAGTTCTTTTTAACGTAGGCCCTGACAGACACCGTCATGAATCTTGACATTCAGATCTTCTCAAAGCCCTACAGTATGTAATGTTTCCAGACATCTGATGTGCATGTATGAATTAACAGGCGGAGATTAAGAAGAGTCAGAATCTAAAAAATTTCTATTATATATACCAGATGGCTCAGAACATACTTTACAATTATTGGCCAAAATGAGTCTTGTCTTTTTCTCTTCTAGAAGACTGAATAAGAAAAGGACCAATGGGGCAGCACCAGTGGCTCAAAAGGGTAGGGCGCTGATCCCATATGCTGGAGGTGGCGGGTTCAAACCCAGCCCCGGCCAAAAACAGCAAATAATAATAATAATAATAATAATAATAATAAATTTAAAAAAAGAAGAAAAGGACCAATCTTAAAATGGAAGGAGTTTTCTGAAAATCAGTTATTTTTAAAACAGATAAAAATAAAATCAAAGAGGAAAGTTCAGTGGTTAGATCTTCAGCTTTAGAACAAATGGGCCTGAATTTACCACTAAAACTTTATATAAGGTATTTAACTTTTCGGAACCTCAAGTTTTTTTTTTACCTCTCAAATAGAGATAATAACTCCAAGACCTGCTTTCTAGGTGTTACTCTGAATGCTGAGATAATTCACTATGCCTGGCACATAGAAAATGTTCAGTGAAGGCTCCAGTTACTGTTCCCATTCATTTTCCTATCTTGCTATATTAAAGGGTGGTTCTTGTTTGTTTTTTTAACTTATATTTGCTTATGGTAATTTAAGACTGTGGTCTTATAGATGGAATGTACTTATTCCATGGAGATTGAATAAGCCTAATTGAGTTCCCTTTCAAAGACCAGGTTCTTTAGAGGCAAAGGTATACACTGAAAACCTTTAGAGCTCTATCCACATACTGAATATCTAATAGTGAAATTAGATCTTCTTTCAAAATGCTGCATTTTTGCAAATAACCTGCTTCTCAAAGCAAAACTACCTCTCTTCCGCCCATAGTTTTACAAAGGTCATGTTTTTAACTTTAGATCTCTAACACAGTGACTTGAGTATAACAGAAAGTCCTTTCTATCAGCAAGTGATATGTCCTGGCAGTCCCCAGAAGCTGCACAGTAGTGTTCAGTTGGATTTCTTTTTTTCTCTTCTCCTTTTTTTCATCAGCATCCAATCCCATGGATATGGGGTAGGCCACACTGAATCCTGGGGCCCCAAAAATGTGAGTCATTGTCTTATCCAGCAGCATCCAAAGACTACCACCAAAAAACACTTGAATTTACAAATATAAAGTCAAAGCTTAACTAGTGCAATTGCAAATGGCAATTCTTTGAAAAATAGCAAATTCTAAATGAAAAACATAATTGAGTACTTGTAGATTTTTAGTTCCTACACCATATATTGGATGTATTGTAGAAGGGCTTAGCTAGGGAGGTGGTATCCATCTTTTTACCTCACTTTTCAAAAGGGGGAAGACAGCCCTTTGTTTCTGGGAAGTTAAGATATAGCACCCTCTAGCTACACCCTCTGTCTGTACCCTCTAGCCCCTTTTACTGCCTGTTTCTTTCAGGGTTCCACCTCTTAATTTATACTCCTAAAGGATTGTAAAGATGAGTAGCGTTTGATAGAGCTTGATCACTTCACCACAAAAGTGAGTTTTAATCATTTTCAGTTTCAAACGTCTTAGACAGTCACTAAAGTATTTTCCTTCCCCCTCACCCCCCTCCTTGATTTGCAGATTCAGTATATCTGCTGTTTTGTCCAGGTGAATGTGTGCCATCTTAAAATTAAAAGTATAATGTTTACTTACCTCTAGACTGTCTTCTACCATTTGAGGAACTAAGAATGGAACATAAAGCCCCTCGCATGGGTAGTTTTTAGGAAACATTGGAAACAGCAGGGGAAATGGAATATCAGGAAACAGTAATGACTGATTTCAAGCAGTGAGAAACTGATGATATGTGAGGGAGCAGGAAGAGATAAAAATCTAGAGAAGCACTGGGCTGCAAGACTGTGGGAATGGCAAACACATGCAAAACAATACTTTTGAAGACTACTTTTCATTCAGCAAACACGTTTTGAGTACTAATACTATGCGTTAGCTTCTGTGCTGGGCATTACAAATATACGACAAAGAATCAAAATGTAGTCACTGGCCCCAAAGACTTTTGTGTAGAAGGAGAGGCCAAGATACAAATAGATAATTGTAATAGGTGTTTTACAGTTTAACACTCTTACTTTTCCTTGGTAATCCCACTTATCTTCAAGGTTTTACCTTGGGCATGGCTTCTCCCAGAAGACCTTCCTTATACTGTATGCATTATATTAGTGGGGAGTAATTAACTGATAGGAGTTTTGAGAGGAAAAATAGGAAGTTGTAAGTAAAGCATCATGATTTCTTTTTCCCAAAGATTGGGACAGGTTGAGCATATTATATCATTTTATCATGTACTCAGTTAACAAATCTTTATTTAGTCCCTGAAGATTCCAGGCTATTTCTTGCCTTTATAACTGTACACAGTTATTTTCGCCATTTAGATAGAATGCCCAGGCATTGTGCTTAGGCATTGATGATACAGAAGTGAACTCAGAAATGGTGAGGCTGCCCATATGGACCTATGGGGATCTATAATTGAACAGAAGACACCAAACAAAAGCATTATGAGTGTGTTGAGTGTTATTATAGGAAGTGCAGAAACATTGAGTGGGTGTATTAATCTACTCTGGGATTAAGGCAGGCTACTCGGGAAATAATATTCAAAATGAGACATAACAAAGAGGTAAAGAACTGGGGGAGAGCACGAGAGTTTAGATAGGAAACAAATGCAGAAAAGAATCTGCCTCCTAGATGAGAGGTCAAAGACTGAAAATAAAAGATTATTCTGAAACACGAATGAAAGAAAATGGGAATCCAGGTTCTGTGTGGGCAACATTGGCCTTTATTTCCACCCGGTGCTGGTGAGCTGAGCTGAGAAGGAAGGCAGCACATGGGTAATGGTGGACGGGGGGTTTAAAGGTCGGAGGACGGGGGTTGTACATTCCTTTTCCTGGGTGGGACATCTGTCGGAAGGGGGGGGGGGTGGTCCATTCACCTTTCCTAGGTGGGACTTCTGTGGAACGGTGGGGGTGGGGCACATATTTGGGCGGGTCCCTTCTTTTGACTCTGACTATAGAGGTAGTCTATACCTCTGACGTAAAATGGAGTGACCTTTTGCAAAGAGCTATAGAAACTGAAAAAATACACTCTCTGTTTGAAGGTATCAGAGGAGATGAATTAGTAAAACACTATCAAACCATGACTCAGGAAAGGAGAAAATCCAAAGAAATGAGACGGACATTTGGGGCTGCTTTTGCCCTACAGGCCAGTGCAGAGGAAGCAGCTAATAGACCTCAGTAGCCCTTTTGACAGCCTTAAGTGGGTAGAAATACAAAAATGGGACCTTTATAATTCCCCAGTGCTTTTCATTAGGACCCTAAAAGACTACACCCCAAAATAAGGTAAAAACAGTGGTAAATGAACCTTTACATGGACTGCAGCCTGGCTTCAAGTCATCTGGGTAGCCCAGGAAATTCTCAAGCCATGATATTGAATTAAGATCTTGGTTTGCTGGTACCCCCGCATTCCTGGCAGAAACAAGGAAATAATCTTTCTAGAAATTATTACAGGTCTCAAATGATTTCCATAGCAGTTTTTCAAATAACAGTGTTTGGAACATAATCAAGGGTAATCAGTCACAGAAGGATGAGAAACATGAGTTAAGAACCAGTGAAAAGAGTAGGCAACAAAAACCAAGATCCGGGTTCTCCACGAATTAGTTACAGCAGACATGGATTTTTAAATGACAACACTAAGTTCAGGGAGAAAAGAAATGGCAATTGTTAAGAAATCTTAATAACTAGAGATATTAAAAAAACAGCAGATTTGAAAAAGAACCAAACATTCTAAAACCGAATATAAATATAAGTGTAGCAGCAGTGTAGAAAGGATCAGTGAACTGAATATTAGTTTAGAAGAAAATGTCCAGAAAGAAGCGTGGAGAAAGGCGAGGATGAGTCAGAGGGAAGGGCGGGTGATGGAGAAGATACAGGAGTTTAATGAGAGTCCCAAGGGAAAGGTGGATGAGAATTGCAAACTGTATTTAAGGAGGTGACAGCTGAGAATTTTTCAAATCAGATGAAAGACAGTAAGCTACAATTTAAGAAGCACGAGATAAATTGAATGCTATAATTTTAAAATTCCATCCAGTTCCAGGTTCATTCATTCAAGAGACATGAAAGCATATACTCACAGAAATGCTTCAGAGAAGCAATTCAGATGCTCGTCACCTGAACAATGATAAACAAAACGTGGTTTATTTATACAGTGCAATACTATTCAGCCGCAAAAAGAATGAAGTACTGACGCATGATACGATGTGGAGAAACCTTAAGTACATCATGTACGCTAAGTGAAAAGCCAAATCACAACCAGCCACGTAATGTATAATTTCATTCATATGAAATGGTCAGAAGCAGTAAATCTTTAGATGTAGAATAGATGAGAGGAGAATGAATACAGAATTTCTTCTGGGAGAGGCAAAAATGTTTTCTAGTTAGATTATAGTGACGGTTGTACAACTCTATTAAACATTGAATTGTACACCTTATTTTAAATGAGTAAATGTGTATGCTATGTGAATTATGTCGTAGATTTACATAGGGAAAATAAATTCATACTTAGACATGCTCTAATAAAACTAAACTATGGCGACATCATCATTGTGCTGAAAGAAAATAAATAACTACTAATTCTGAAATACTCCCTAACTAAAAATACAGCCAGTCCCCTGGTTATGGATAAGGTAGGCTCTGTAGGTTTCTTCTGTAAGTTGGAACAAGTATATTTACCTATTACCTATGAGACCCTCCATTTCTAAGTGCAAGTCATATGTCAGTCATATATTTATCACTATATCTGAATCAAGGCTGGGCACAGTGGCTCATGTCTGTAATCCTAGCACTTTGATAGGCGTAGGCAGAAGGATTGCTTGAGGCCTGGAGTTGAAGACCAGCCTGAG
Organism: Otolemur garnettii; assembly: GCF_000181295.1. NCBI lineage: Eukaryota > Metazoa > Chordata > Mammalia > Primates > Galagidae > Otolemur > Otolemur garnettii. Next base: position 49,099,455 of record NW_003852396.1, read on the forward strand.
CAAGAGCAAGACCTTCCATCTCTACTAAAAATAAAAAAATAGTTAGCTGGCTCATGCCTGAAGTCCCAGCCACTAGTAGGCAGAGGCAGGAGGCTTGCTTGAGCCCAGGATTTTGAGGTTGCAGCTCTCATTACACCACTGCACTCTAACCCCAAGCAACAGAACGAGACCATGCCCTCCCCCCCAAAAAAATGAGAGATATTTTCAGATGAACAACAACAAAAAAAATTTTTGTCCCAAGAAACCTATACTAAAGGAGATACTGAAGGATACCTAGGCAATCAGAAAATGATTCCTGATGGAAGGCCAGAAAATCTGGAAGAGATAAAGATTAGCAAATGTGTAAGTGAGTACATACCTGTAGTTGTACTCCTAAGTATATACCCAACAGCCATGAGTACATTTATTCTCCGAAACTATTGAAATGCCTGTCTGTGGCACACTGGATAAATTGTACAGTCACATATACCTTACAGCCATGAAAATGAACAGTCTCCAGCATCAAGCAATAATGTGGGTGAATCTTACTAACTGTATTAAGGAAAATCAGCCAGACACGGAAGGCTACACGAGATATGATTCTATTTATTGAAGAATAACATTAGGGGAAACTTTGCTCTTGGAAATTAGCATAAGGGATATAGTTTGGGGGCTGAGGTGCCCAGGGTTGGCTAGATGCACAGGGGGATGTGAGGGTGCTGAGATGCTGTTTATTAATCTGAGTGTGGGTTTCACAGATGTATTCAGTTTGAAAACTCACCACGGGGCGGCGCCTGTGGCTCAAAGGTGTAAGGCGCCGTCCCCATATACCAGAGGTGGTGGGTTCAAATCTGGCTCCAGCCGAAAACTGCAAAAAAAAAAAAAAAAAAAAAACTCACCACAATGTACACTTACATGTATTTTTTTTGCACATATATTATATATTAGAAAGTTTGTCAAGGGTGATAATTTCAGTAAATTTCAATGAATATTGATTGTATAAAATCTTTATTGCTCGGAAGACATGTAGGGCAATTAAGGCTTATGAAATGTCAAAGTATGTCAAAAATAAAGTACTTGCATTTTAGGCTCTGAAGAGATGATCCTTTTTGCTTTCTAAAATCACTTTAATAAGCAATTTTGAAATTACTAGGGAACAATCTAAATTTAGAAGGTGGTTTAGTTATTAATCTGGGAATGTTCTAAGTATATCAAAAATGAATTACATGGAGTTTTTCAGTAAAAGTGTCCTTTTTGTTAGACCTATTATCCGTTTTACTACTTGCCACATTGCTTGGTCTGTTTTGAAACAACACTCAATCTGGCAGTATCCCTGGAGAGGTATATGGCACTTAATGTGTATTGTTCCCTAGAGGAATCAGGAAAGAAAGAAATGATAGATTTTCTCTTGGGATGAAATGGAAAATTAATTGAAAAAGGAAGAATCCATAATTTAAGGCATAGTTATTTATTGGGAGGAAGTTGTAATAAAATTTGTGTATTTGTTGATTTTGTCTTTGTAAACACCAATTATCCCTAGCAGAGTTCATGCCCTGTGTGCAGCAGCTTGGGTGGCTTATGTTTGAATTTTCATCTTGTTGGTTTATATAAGATAATGTAAGCTATAAAAATCATTTTTATGTATTATTTGCTTACTCTTTCTTTGCTTGCTTCAGACTCAGCTTAACCTGGCTTTGAGTTCCATATTAAGATTTTGAAAGAAATACTTCAAGAAAAAATGAATTGTGTTTTTGTTATAGCGATTCTGCTGCATGGATTACAAGCACTCTATCTCCATGCTTGGATAAACTCCATCAAAAGCACATTATCCTCCTACTTCTGTAGCCAGCTGCCTAATTGTATCTGCTGTAACCACACGCTGTTGGAACATGATACCAATGGAGAACAGAAATGATAAATTACTCCCTGCAGGTGATAATGATAATGATAATTTTTAATTTTCTTCTTTCTCAGGTCTAGCCTGTTCTTATTTCATTGGCTGCCACCCTATTACACATACACACGATGTGTCCTCCTTAAAAAAAAAAATGCTCATCACACCAAAATACATGAGAAAGTAATTCTTTTTTATTCCAAAATAATGTTCTTCAAATGAGCACGTTTTAAAAGAACTGCATTTACCTTTATACATAGGGAATAAACAAACAAAATGTGGCTTAAAACAGATAAATGGTTTCATTTACAAAAGCTGCAAGTTATTGTCTTCCTTTTGGTGACATTTATAAAGAAGGGGTAACAGCTCATTCTGAAACTGTATTCTAAGGCTTAGGAACATTTAAAGTGCACAGTAAAGCTACACACTTGTATCATTTTCCTTTGTGCCTCAAAGGAAACATGGAAGGTTGTCACCAAATTTCAAGAGTGATCAAACTAGCCCCCAAACTCACTGCATGCGTTTATTTTCCTTTCATTCTGTTTTCTTCTAGCCACATTCTTTTTGTTTTATTCTTATTGATTACCACCATTCTCCCTTCTCTCAGTCTAAGGGGCTTTATAACTAAAATTTTCCCAACTGTGACGTCAATCCAGTGAAATCTCACTTGTGACCTTGCCTTTGCAGATTAACCCAGCTCCTACAGATACTTGATTTTAATGCTTTTTTCCCTCAGCTATTCTCATTGCTCCTGACAAGATGTATATGTGGAAGAAAGGAGAAATTTATTCTGTGGTCAGCCTTCTCACCTATCTGATCTTTTTCAAGCAGATGTCAAGTAGAGCTCCAGTTATTTATTGCTGTTGCCTATTAGTCATCATTCTCAGTTTCCCTTAGTGGTTGTTTATTCTTATATTTGAATGACTGCCACAGAGAGAATGTAAGTTCATTGAAATTACCATTTAAAAACCCTAGAGATAGGCTGTCAAAGGGATGGTAACGAGACAGTGAAACTAGAATTGAAAAGAGGGGCATGTTTATGCTTCCTAGTCACAGTAGTTCTGTCCCCAAATCAACTGACATATTTGGCTATGTCATTATTCCTTATTTTTAAATGACATTTCAGAAATAAAAACTAGTAGTTCAGTTAGTTTATATGACTGTGTGTTTCCAGTTTAAGTTTTTTTTTTTTCTTTTTCCTAATCAATTATTAAGAATCATTGTGGGGCGGTGCCTGTGGCTCAGTGAGTAGGGCGCCGGCCCCATATACCAAGGGTGGAGGGTTCAAACCCGGCCCTGGCCAAACTGCAACAAAAAAAATAGCTGGGTATTGTGGTGGGCGCCTGTAGTCCCAGCTACTCTGGAGGCTGAGACAAGAGAATCACCTAAGCCCAAGAGCTGGAGCTTGCTGTGAGCTGTGACGCAACAGCCCTCTACTGAGGGTGACAAAATGAGACTATGGCTCTAAAAAAAAAGAATCAGTGTGGTGGGGAGGCGCCTGTAGCTCAACCAGCAGGGTGTCAGCCACATACACCAAGGGTGGCAGGTTAGAACCCAGCCCAAGCCTGTTAAACAACAATGACAACTGCAACGAAAAAATAGCCGGGTGTTATGGCAGGTTCCTATAGTCCCAGCTACTGGGAGGCTGAGGCAAGAGAATAGCTTAAGCCCAAGAGTTGGAGGTTGCTGTGAGCTGTGATGCAATAGCACTCTACCCAGGGCAATTGCTTGAGACTCTGTCTCAAAAAAAAAAAAAAGAAAAAAAGAATCAGTGTGGTGTACCTATAATCCCAGGTACTCTGGAGGCTGGGGTGGGAGGAGCCTAGCAGTTCCAAGTTCAGGCTGAGCAACATAATGAGATTCTTTATATAAAAATAAAATCAAAAAGAATCACACTGGAAAGAAGAAGGGGCAAAAAAAAAAAAAAAAACCTCTGTCTTTTTTTTTGAGGCAGTCTCACTATGTTGCCCTCAGAAGAATGCTGTGACATCACAGCTCACAGCAACCTCAAACTCTCGGGCGTAAGCAATTCTCTTGCCTCAACCTCTGGAGTAGCTGGGACTACAGGCACCCACCACACGCCAGGCTATTTTTTGTTGCATTTGTCATTGTTGTTCAGCAGGCCCAAGCTGGGCTACAGTCCTCCAGCTTCAGTGTTTGTGGCCGGCACCCTACTCACTGAGCTATGGGCGCCACCAAAGCCCTGTCTCTTTAAGGGACACTTAGATCTTGCTTACTTGAAGTCAGATACCTGTTTTAAAACCAGAAATTCTCCTTGTTTTTTTAGAGCAAGATCCACTTTCAGTTATGTGAATGCTGTCTGATGGGTAGATTACCACACAATTTTTAAGCCCAGGTGAATTCTTCCTAACTTCACGTGGCTTGCTTCCTACTTAGTGTGTGCCTTGGAGCTGGTTTACCGTTACTCTAAGCCAAACGTTGTTAGGAAACTAACTCTGCTTGAGGAGTCAAAAATACAATGATGCATTTCAAAGGGAACTGTAAAATAGATGCAGATTTCACATTTTTCTTTTTCATAGATCCTCTTCAAATGCTCCTAACAAAAATTAACTATTAACTTTCACTTTTGTTTTTCTTTGTTATTTTGTCTTGAAGTATATTAACTTTTTTTTTTTCAGTTACTCAAAACTGTCCAGTATTTCTTCACCAGTATTATGTAGGGACTAGAGTTTAATTTTTTTTTATTAAATCATAGCTGTGTACATTAATGCAATCGTGGGGTACAATGTGCTGCTTTTATATACAGTTTGAAATATTGGAGTATAATTTTTAACTTAAATTTACAAATCATTTAGAACTGTCTTCCAGTCCTCAAATCTTTATATTATTTATATTCTCAAAGCTTTTTGTTTTGAGACAGAATTTCATTATATCGCCCTGGGTAGAGTGCTGTAGTGTCACAGCTCACAGCAACCTCAAACTCTTGGGCTTAAGTTATTCTCTTGCCTCAGCCTCCCAAGTTGCTAGGAGTACAGGCACCCACCACGACACCGGCTATTTTTTCCTGTTGTAGTTGTCATTATTGTTTAGCAGGCCTGGGCCAGGTTCAAACCCACCAGCCCTGGTGCGTGTGGCTGGCGCCCTAACCACTGAGCTACGGGCGCCAAGCCTCTCAAAGCTTTTTATATATGTTTTCATTTTATCATAAACTCAGGATCAGCCTCATCTTTGTTAGGACCTGTATTCTGTGATTATAATTCTATAATTGATCAACCTTATTTACTGTCAGCCTGGTTTTTTTGGTGGAGGTGGTTAACCAGAGTTAAAAATATGATGTTTCTCTTTGTGTATTTTATACATTTCAAACTCAGGTCACATTTTCTGATGATGTTATAAGAGCTTAACCCAAATTTAGCGTCTACTACATGTTAGACACTGCCCTCGCCCTTGTGGGAACAGAGATGTGTGACTTCAGAGGGAGTCACTAACACTGAGGGAACTGAGAAAATGGTAAAAGTTAAATTGAATGCCTCTCCATGCAATATTGTAGATGTAACTTACTAAGTATTGTTAAAAATCACTTTTCACAGAAGTTGCTTATAAGTTGGAATTAGAAGTACGGGTAAGCACCAAGCATATGAATACTCCAGAATCTGTCACTATCAAGAGCATGGTGAATATCTTTCCAGATATGTTCATATGTGTATAATACATTCACATTTCCACAACATACAGCATGTGCCCATAGCATACATACTGTATTTCAAGCTGCTTCTCACCTAATAGTATGCCTGTTTTTCCAAATCCATAAATACTTACCTAAGGATTAGTTCTGGTGACCAAATGGTATTTAAAAAAACCCATTTCTTTACTCACCACACTTCTTACTCTAAATGTTTGGGTTGGCCACACCTACAACCAATTCTCCAGTTCTTTGCAATATCAACAGTATGTCCTAGATTTTGATTCACACTATTTTGTTTAGTACTGATGTCACCGATTTAAGGGCTCGGTCCTACAGTACTGTTCCCCACTTCGGATAGCAGTAGCAAGTAGTGGGTCCCCAGATTACCCACATTGTGTCTGATTTGGCTACAAATCAGGGATCCTGCAACCCTCTCCTCAAGATTGCTATGGTGGCTTATAGAAATCAGGGAAACATTTTGCTTACTTTTGCCATTTTACTATAAAGAAAAGTGTAAAGGATACAAATAACCAGATTGAAGAGGTGAGGTACAAGGGGTGAGGTCTGAAAGAACACCAAGCCTGGGAGCTTCTGTCCTCCTAGAGTTGGAGTGTCCCCACCCTGCTGGCACAGGGCTGCATTCACCAGCCTAAAAGCTATCTAGACTAGTCATTTAGGGTTTTATGGAGGCTCTGCTACATTAGCATGCTTAATTAAATCACTGGTGGTTGGTGATTAGCTCCATCTTCAACCCCTTTCTCCTCCCAAAGAGAAATTGTATGGGGCTTTCTTCTCAGCTAAATAGATCAATAAACATTTTTTCCACACACTTAGAAATCATTTGATTTTTTAAATATATTGTCTTCTTTGTCTTGTCCATTTCTTTTAGCATATGGTTTTCTGATTAATTTGTAGTAGCTTAATATACAAAAGACAGCAACCCTTTGTTATAAATTTCCTCCTTGTGTCACGCTTAAATAGCCTTTTCACGTGGTGGATTTTAGAAACGCTTGTATATATGGTGGAATCTCATTCTCCCTCACTGCTGGCCCCATGCCTTGTGATTACAGGTGTGATTTGCCTTAAACAATCGTTAAGTATTTTAAAGGAATTCGGAGTGGGAAACGGAGCCTTTTTATACCCAGCCGTTTATCATTTCTGTTGTTCCATCATCCGTGGTGTCCGTGTCACCTTCTGCTGTCATTTCCCAGCAGGGGGAAGAACTTCTTTGAAAATGTCTTCTAGAGGAAGCCTGTTGGCAACGATTTCCTTCACATGTAGTTTGCCTTCATTCGTAAGATATTTTTGCTGGATATAGAATTTTAAAAGATTCTTTCCTGTTCAATCTTTTCCCATCTGTGCCTCCAACTATGTTAGATCATAGATTCATGAGGTTCTGTGCCTTTTTTAAAAATATTTTTTAATATTTTTCTCTTCTTCAAATTGTATAATTTCTGTTGCTTTATCTTCAAATTCGTGGATTGATTGTTTCCTGTCATCTCTATTCTGCTGTACAGCCCAGGGAGCTATTAATTTGTTACTGTGTTTTTCAGTTCTACAATTTCAGTAAGGTTTTTCTTTTTTTCAGGTTCCTATTTCTATGCCGAGAATTTCTAGCTTTTGATTCATTTCAGTGTGTTTTTTCTGTTACCTCATGGAACATAGTTATCACTGCTTTTAAAACCTTAGCCTAATAGTAATAGCATCTGGGGCATCTACAAGGGGGCATCTATTGAGAGTTGTTAAATTTGCCGCCTTCTTTGTGCATTGAGCACGTTAAGATTGTATCCTGGATATTGTACATGTTGTGTTGTATAGATGCTGTGTCTTGTTACAACCTTCTGAAGAATGATGGTGTGTGATGTTAGCAGGCAGTCAAGCTAGTTATAAGTCCTGTCTCACACTGCCTGGGCTGTGTTCTCTGAGTTTTTGTTACCCTGTTTCAGAGCACTCCTATATGTACCTAGTTAAAGATTAGTTTGAGATTTTTACTGGTTTTTCAAATCTCAGGTCAGTTCTCTAAGCCTTTACTGGTTTCTGATTTTTCCCATGCATATTTTATTCAGTAGTTAATCCTGAGACTTGTCCAGTGATTCAAATTTTAGTTCAGTTTTCTTGTCCTTTGCTGTGTTGGTTTAGGTCTAACCTGAACACACATGGTCCAGGTGTTAGGCTGTGACTTATTAAGTGTGTACAGAGAATTAGGGCATCCTCTTCTCTAGCTCTCCATATTTCTCCTCCACTCTACATTATTTTTCAGAATTATAAACTAATAGTTAATAAGCCTAATTTGGTTAGTCAGTGATCTAATAAATTATACTAACTACATAATATGGTCCAGTATTTAAAAGACTGAACTAGCCTGAGCAATGTAGCAAAATCCCATCTCTGCAAAAAATTTTAAAAGCCAAGTGTAGTGGTATCTGCCTATAGACCCAGGTACTTGGGAAGCTGAGACAGAAGAATCACTTGTGCCCCAAAACTTGAGGTTGCAGTGAGCTCTGATTATGCCACTGCCCTCTAGCCCAGACAATAGAGCAGAACCCTGTCTCAAAAAAATTAAAATTAAGGGGTGGTGCCTGTGGTTCAAGGGAGTAGGGCACTGCTCCTATATACCGGAGGTGGCGGGTTCAAACCCAGCCCTGCCCCCCCCCTAAAAAAAAACTGCCAAAAAAATTAAAATTAAAAGAGAGATATAAAGATCAGAAAATTTTAATTGACTAAAATTTGTTGAGAACCTATTGTATAATACTACACTGAGAAAGGGGTATAGAAATATGAGTTCTATGTAGGCTCTGCTCTTAAAGTTTAGTCAGATAAGGCTATATGATATGATAAGTAATATAAAATTATATATAACAAGCACATTGGCCCAGCAGATATTGTGTACAGTGAACCAGGCCCTGCTGTGGACACTAAGAATATTGTGATGAGTGAGAGGCATACAGGAATAAATTTAAGAAAACAGTTGGGTTACTCTGTAGAGAGGCATTTTAAGTATTGGGAAATCACCTGAAAAAAAATGTATGTTTTAGAAATACTCTGATTACATGTCTTCTATAATCTGTAGCTTAGTGTACATTGCTTTATAATTCTATTTAGCAGAATTATTAATAGTCTGTTAATTCTCTTGGTATCTAAACTTAAATGGCTCGGCACCTGTGGCTCAAGCAGCTAAGGCACCAGCCACATACACCTAAGGTGGCAGGTTCAAATCCCCAGCCCGGGCCCGCCAAACAACAATGATGGCTGCAACCAAAAAATGGCCAGGCATTGTGGCAGGCACCTGTGGTCCCAGCTACTTGGGAGGCTGAGGCAGGAGACTCGCTTGAGCCCAGGAGTTGGAGGTTGCTGTGAGCGTGATGCCATGGCACTCTACCCAGGGGGGATAGCTTGAGGCTCCGTTTCAAAAAAAAAACATTAAATTAAATTAACCCCAAGGTTAAATATTGAATTTGGCTTGGTTCTAATCTATATTAACCCTAAAAAATCAATAAAACTTCATATTCTTAACAAAAGCACTAGAATATATGAGCTTTATAGTAATTTTTCAATGAACAATGCTATGTTTTTAACACTTTAAGCTTAAATTGATACCAGTTTTAAAAATAGATTAACTTATTAGTGATAAAAGGAATGGTATCATTACAAAATCAAAATTATATGTTTATCTGAATATGTTAATTTCTTTTGGATATCTTTTTGGACTTCCACTGTAACCTTTAGAGTTCACTTGGGATTTTCTCGTTTGGGCATTTTTTTAAACATATGTTTTGAGTACCGTTATTCATTTTTATTAAGTTTTTAAAATTCGATTGATTTCATTACCAAAATATTCATAGTATTTTAAAGTTGAATGCACTAGATCTGGGAAAAAGTAAATGAATTGGCTTTTGTGTAAAAGAATTTGTTTCAGTTATTTATTGCTGTATAATAACCCATCCCAAAACTCAATGGCTTGAAGCCATGATCATTTGTATTTATTTGTTTATGATTTTGCAATCTGGACTGAACTTCTCTAACTAGTGCTTCTGCTCATCCTTTCTGGGGTCTCTCCTGCAGCTGCAGTTGTCTGGAAGCTTGATTAGAGCTGGAGGGTTCAAAAGACCTGACATTGTGTGTGTGTGTGTGTGTGTGTGTGTGTGCGCGCGCGCTCATGCCTCTCTGCGGGACACTAGCTGAGCCTCTGTTTTCCATGCATCTCTTAACTTTTCGTCATCTACTGTGATAATTTCTCTAATAAAAAACACTAATTACTTTATTAGCCTTGTTGTCCTTATTGTTGTTTCGAAGGAAAAGCCTATTATATTAATTTTACTTTAAAACTTCTTTGCCAGGAAAAATTGTGACATGCCTTAAGTTTAAGAGGTATCTGGTATTTAAAATGGCTTTTCATTAGCCGTTTCTGAAAAGACAATAATTAACTCTTAAGTTATGTAATTGGTTTACTGTGTATTTATCTTCTTTTGAAACAGGCAGTTGCTGGCTACTTTGATATATATTTTGAGAAGAATTGCCACAACAGGGTAAGTATCCTGAGTTATCTAATAAGAATTAATTATCTCAGCAGTATATTGTGCTTTATTTTTTGTGCCCCAAGGTGTTTGTTTGATCATGAGTATTTTGCTATTGCAAGCAATTGGAGTTTGTATTATATTTGATGTAGTAGATTAATGTACCATGATATTAAAAATCTTATACTTCATCAGATACTTTTGAACTTTACCAATGCAGGTCGTCTTCTCTACGGGCCCCGAAAGTACCCAAACACACTGGAAACAAACAGTATTTCTTTTGGAAAAGCCATTTTCAGTTAAAGCAGGTGAGAAAGAATGGTAGAGGGGAAAAGTATCTTATTCATTCACAAACAAACAATTCGTTTTACAACCACTTTTATATGTGTACTGTATTTGAGGCATTATTAACAGATGCTAAGAAAAGATGTTTTTAGAGCTTACCATTTAGATAAATTTTAGATCCTATCCTTTAATTAAAAATATAATTTAAGAATTTTTTGGCTCAGTACCTGTGGCTCAAGTGGCTAAGGTGCCAGCCACATACACCTAAGGTGGTGGGTTCGAATCCAGCCTGGGCCCTCCAAGCAACAATGATGGCTGCAACCAAAAAATAGCCAGGCGTGGCAGGCGCCTGTAGTCCCAGCTACTTGGGAGGTGGAGGCAGGAGTCTCGCTTGAGCCCAGGCGTTGGAGGTTGCTGTGAGCTGCAATGCCACAGCACTCTACCCAGGGGGACAGCCTGAGGCTCTGTCTCAAAAAAAAAAGAATTTTTTTTATTTCAGTGTAATTTGCCAACTAAAATAAATGGAATATTTTGTAGCTCTTAAAGTATCACAGAATAATTCAGAAAACATCTTTTTAGGAAGTGGCTGGTATTTAGTAAGTTGCAAATACAACTAGAAACATTTTCATTCCCCAAGTGACTAAAGAGAAATACCACTAGTAGAAGTAAAGTATAAATTAAGGCTGGGTGTGCTGGCTCATGCTTGTAATCCCAGTATTAGGGAGGGCGAGGCTGGTATATTGCTTGAACTCATGGGTTTGAGTCCAGCCTGAGCCAGAGTGAGACTTCATCTCTAAAAATAGCTGGGTGTTGGAGCAGGCACCTGTAGTTCCAGCTATTCAGGAACCTGAGGCAAGAGAATCAGTTAAGCCCAAGAGTATGAGGTTGCTATGAGCTATGATGCTACAGCACTCTACTGAGGGT
>NW_003852396.1:49111044-49117272 GCF_000181295.1 Otolemur garnettii
AAACTGCAACAAAAAAACAGCCGGGCATTTTAGCAGGCGCCTGTAGTCCCAGCTACTTGGGAGCCTGAGGCAAGAGAATCTCCTAAGCCCAAGAGCTGGAGGTTGCTGTGAGCTGTGACACTACAGCACACTACTGAGGGCGATAAAGTGAGACTCTGTCTCTTAAAGAAAAAAGGAAAATTAGAATCTAACTATGGTATCTTGATTACTTTAACTATTACTGTTGAAAAGGAAAAAGGAAAATTAGAATCTAACTATGGAATATTGATTACTTTAACTATTACTGTTCAAATAAACTTATCCCACCTTCACTGAAAGCCTCTTGAAGACAGGCGGTCATGGTAGCTCACACCTGTAATCCTAGCACTCTGGGAAGCTGAGGCCGGTAGATTGCCTCAGCTCATAATTTCAAGACCAGCCTGAACTAGATCGAGACCCCCATCTCTAAAAATAGCCTGGTGTTGTGGCAGGTGTCTGTAGCCCCAGCTACTCAGGAGGCTGAGGCAAGAGGATGGCTTGAGCCAAGAGTTTGAGGTTGCTGTGAGCTATGATACCATGCACTCTACAGGGGGTGACAAAGTGAGACTCTGTCTCAAAAATAAATAAATAAAAATTATTTTAAAACTCTAAAGAAAAGATTTTTTAAAAATCCCATCATTGCTAGAGACTCAGAGAAAGGCTAACTGAAACCATGAAATGCTGTTTCTCATCCATCAGTTTGAGGGGTAGATTTGCAGTGCCAAGTTCTGGCCAGTAAGGAGCCAAGTGGAACTTTCACAACTCTTTTCCTGGTTGTGAAAAAAGTTAATTGGTAAAACTTGAGGACAGTTTGAGACTATCAGAGTTAAGTATGGGTGTACATATACCATCCCTACATTCAAGCAGTTTTTTTGCTACATATGTATTCTCAACAGTGTCTCCCAACACATGTGTACAGAAATCTTTACAATGGTGTGGTTTATAGAAGTGAAACATCAGAACCAACCTTAAATCCATAGAAGATGGGTAAATATTGTAGCTGCATAGAGTAAAATCTCTGGAGCAGATAAATTGTGTGTGTGTGTGTGTGTGTATACATATATGTATATATATGAGTGTCTATCAAAAGCAACATTGAACAAAAAAGAAAATTGCAGAATGGCTCCTACAATATAGCATTTATGTAAAGTTTAAAAACATTAAAATACCCGTGCGTATACAAATAATTGATAGTAAAAGTATGAAGCAACACTTAAGAATGATAACCACTAGACTCAGCGTAGTGGTTACCTCTGAGGAAGGATAGAAGTAGAATTAGGTCAGACTACAAAAGGGGTTCGATGTCATGTAGAGGACATAGGAAAGAACTGTGTGTTTTGAAAACTGAAGGACTTGTAGCAGAATATTAGTTTGACAAAGCCGACTGGTTTGCTCCAGGTGGTCATTATATTAATCTCTGTGTTTAGAATATTTCATAAAATTCTAAAGTACTTTTGATTTAACTGTTGATGCATAAAAATTGAATAGATGCAAATAAACTCCATTAAAGTAACACCTTGTCATTTTCTCACTTTGAAACGAGAAATAAACGGAAATAAAACCCTGATGGTGTCATTTTCTCTGTCCCTAAAAAGCTTGAGCACCACAGAACCGAAATGAGGCAAACGCAGATGAGCTCCTTTCTGTTTATTGCACAAACTTACCAGGCAGTTTTTACATTAAAAAAATTCAAGTATTTTTCCATGTGATTTTGCTTTGAAAATAAAAGATTAGGTTGTTTTGTCTCTTCATTTGTTACAGCACATAGTGAGCCTTTTATGATGGAGAATCTGAGGATGGTTATTTTTCCTTCTTTTTTTAATTCTAAGCTTTAATAGTGAGAATAATGATTTGTTGTTTTTCTTTTCCCCTTCTCGGGAAGTGAGATTTTATTACTCTGGAATAAATTAATTCTAGAAAACACTATAACAGAATTGAAACGCAATCAATTTCGTTCTTGATGGAACTGCAGCACTGTTTCCTGGTATATAGCAGCCGTCTGTGGATGATAAAAACAAGTCAGGACAGCTCCGCTCCACGGTGTTCTCTGTAGCTCTCACGCAGTACGCACGCTCACCAGCATCAGTCATCTGTTATCTGTCTGACACTGATTAATTACTCCGATCTATTCTGGTATTATGGCCACTGCCTTGGCGCTTTAGTTAGGCTGAGCAATTGAAGAGAGTTCAGTTGTGAATTATGTATTTATTACTGTGACCCTTTGTGTTATTCAGTTGACTTAAAGGAGGGTGAGTGCATCCTTTGGAAACGATTATTATGGAAAAGATATTTTAATTGTATTTCACTTTAAGACATGAAATTAACAGTATCAGTATCAACTTAAATGTGGCAATTCTGTTCTTTTAACTTATTAGGTGTTTTGTTTATGGAATATTGATACTGAAAGGCTTTGGGGTGAAAATTTAACAGAAATATCTGTATTTCACTTTGGTTGTATTTCTAAATTGAGGAATATATAGACCTCGTGGCTATATCCATGAAGAACTTGATAACCTAATTTGTAAGTCCCATAGAACATTTCCATTTGACTCTTGCACTAAGGATTGAATAGAACCTTTACCAAAGAGCCAACTTGGATATTTTTGATGTTCTCAAAGTAACTTAAATGAAGAAGCTGCAACCATTAGATCAAATGTGCTAAAAGGAAATTTTTGTAGCAGTACGACGTTGTATAGCAACAAGAAAAATCACTAAGGTATAAAATGCACCCAACACAAATTTTTAAGGTAGTAGTTAAACATTTGAAGTAATACTTATCACCTCTAATAATCACTGACATGCAAATCAGAGCAGTCAGATTCTGGTTTGTGTTTATCTGGGTAACAGAGATGTTTTTATTTTCGTTCATTCTTTTCATTGCTGTTTGATTTCTAATAGCACAGTGTTGATGAAGCTGGCAGGAATGTAAAACTAGAATTTATTTTATGCCTTTTATGAAGGAGTTCCACTTATTCCTCCTAAGGAATCAATTTCAAATTTAGATTTTTGGGGTCATGCCTGTGGCTCAAAGGGGTAGGGCGCTGGCCCCATATGCTGGAGGTGGCGGGTTCAAACACAGTCCTGGCCAAAAACCACACAAAAAAATAATAATAATAATTAAAAAATAAAATTTAGACTTTTTGAAAAATCTTTGCTACTCTGAAAAGTGAGTAGCAAATGTGTTTCAATATCTTTTTCTTCTTTAAACTATCTTACTTTATAGAATTTTTTCTTTGTGTATGTTCAGACCTGTCAACTTTTTCCTTTTGGTTCTGACTGGTTTCATACTAAAAAAGATCGTATTACTTTATTTACACAATTTAATTGAATTTTTCTGAATGTACCGAATCTCCATAATAGATCTTCTGATTTCTCTACTGTATTTCATTTACCTGTGTTTATTCCTAAGACATCACATTTTTTTTAATTTTTTTAATCTTTTTTTTTTAAGACAGAGTCTCACTGTCTTGCCCAGGCTAGGGTGTTGTGTCACCAACCTCGCTCACAGCAACAGCAACCTTAAACTCCTAGACTCAAGCAGTCCTCCTGCCTCTGCCTCCTAATTAGCTGAGCCATCTGTCTTAATACCTGGCTAATTTTTCTTTTTTCTTTTTTTGCAGTTTTTGGCCAGGGCTGGGTTTGAATCTGCCACCTCTGCTGTATGGGGCCAGTGCCCTATTCCTTTGAGCCACAGGCACCGCCCTTTTTTTTTTTTTTTTTTTAAAGTAAAGATGGGGTCTCACTTTTTTGGGCTGGTCTTCAACTCCTGAGCTCAAGCGATCCTCCTACCTCAGCTTCCCAGAGTGCTAAGATTATAGGCATGAGCCACTGCACCTGGCTAGGACACCATATTTTTAAACAGCTTCATTATGCTATAATTTACATATAATAAAAATTTATACATTTTAGTTGTACAGTTCGATGGGTTTTGAGAAATGTATATACGACCATGGAAATACAGAATATTTCCATCACTTCCCACAGTTTCATCCTCTATTCCCTGTGTGGTCAGTCCCCAGGCCACAGTAGTCACTGATAATGCTGTCACTATGTGTCAGTGCTACCTTTTTTAGAATTTGTATCCGTGGCATGATACAGAATGTACCCCAGGTTTTTTGACTTAGCATCTTTGAGGTTCATTGGTGTATCCCCAGTTTGTTCCTTTTCATTGCCAGGTAGTATTTCTTTGTGCAGTTTACTTGTGTGCATTCACCTGCTATTAGACTAATGGATTGTTTTCAGCTGCGGCTGTGGTGAATGAAGTTGCTGTGAACACTGATGTAAAAGTCCTTTGTGCAGACACAGGTTTTTGTTTCTCTTGGGTAAATACCTAAAAGTGGAATTACCGGGTCTTATGCTAAGTATATATTTAACTGTAAGAAACTGGCAAGCTGTTTCAAAATGACCATACTGTTTTACTTCCTGCCACCATTGTGAATTCAGATGATCCACATCCTTGTTGACAACTTGTAAAAAAAAAAAAAAAGCAATTATTTGCATTTCTTTTTTATGAGTTCTTGGTAAAATATTTTGCTCAATTTTTTTAATTGACTCATTTGTCATCTTAAGAATTTTTTATATAATAGAATTCCTTTGTCAGATATATACATAGCTACGTGTGCATATAGCAAGCTGTATGTAGCTGTATTTTTATCATGGCTTGACTTTTCTTTTTTTTTTTTTTTTGAGACAGTCCCATTGTGTCACCCACTGTAGAGTGCTGTGGAGTCACAGCTTACAGCAACCTCAAACTCTTGGGCTTAAGCAACTCTCTTGCCTCAGCCTTTCAAGTAGCTGGGACTACAGGCACCTGCTACAACGCCTGACTTTTTGTTGTTGTTGTTGTAGTTGTCATCGTTGTTTGGCAGGCCCAGGCTGGATATAAACCTGCTAGCTCCTGAGTTTTCATTTTCTTAATGTGTGTTGTAGAAATCTTAAATGAGTTCTGATGAAGTCAGATTTATGGTTGGTGCTTTTGTGTCCTAATTAAGAAAGCTTTAACACTAACATCACAAAGATTTTTGTATGTTTCTTCTAAAAATTTTTTAGTTTTGCCTTCTACATAATACATTTATAATCTATTTCACATTAAATTTTGTAGTTAATAGTTCTTTTTCCAAATGGACATTCACTTGTTCCATCATCATTTCTTGAAAAAGCTGTTCTTTTCCCATTTAATTACCCTGGATCCCTTGTCAAAAACTAACTGACCATATGCATATAGGTCTATTTCTGAGCTCTTATTTTCCCCATTGATCTGTATGTCTGTCCTTATTCTATATGACACTGTCTATAACATTTTGTAAGTCCTATTTTTCTCTTTTTCAAAATTGTTGGGCTATTATAGATCCTTTCTATTTCCATACACATTTTAAAATCAGCTCAGTGATTTCTGCCCCCTCAAAAGTAGCCTGTTAGGATTTTGATTGTGATTTTATTGGCCATAGAGATTGGTTTGAGGAGAATTGATATCTTAACAATATTGAGTCTTTCACCTACAAGCAAAATGTATCTCGGTATATTTGTATCATCTTTAGAGTTGTTTTTTCTTCTATGTGAATAAACCATAGGTGTATGTTATTATATTCACCTCTAGTATTATATGCTTTAGTGAAGCATTTGTATTACTATTATACAAATTCTTCATTGCTAGTATAAGAAATATGATTAGTTTTTATATCTCAACCTTGCTTAACAGTTCTAGACAGTTTTTTTGATTATTGCGTTAGGATTTTCTGTGTATAAGGCCATGTGATCTGATCTGCAGATGAAGGCTTTAACTTTTTCTATCTTTTTCTTTTTTTTTAACCTTTGTCTCTCTCCTTTCCCCCTTCTCCTCAAGCTTTTTTGCCCTGATAGGACATCAACAGAATACCGACTTGATGTTGGGTCTGTGGGGGTCGTGGTGTTATTTGTGAATCGCAGATGTACATCATCTGTCTTTTCATTCATTATAGCAGCAACTAAACTAAGTAATTTATAGTAAGAGAATACTGCTTATAAATGAAAAGGAAAAAGTCACTAAGTTGCAAAAATCAACTGTTTCTTGATTCAGTGTTAACTTCAGTGTAGGTATTTGAATAAACAGTAAGTTAAACCCAGTTGACCAAGTTGGTAATTACTATTCCTTGTAATAGTAAACAGATAAAAACAGCGTTAGTTTATCATGAAGTGGCTGTTCATTCCCAGTTTTTTTTTTTTTTTTTTTTT
>NW_003852396.1:49118226-49126197 GCF_000181295.1 Otolemur garnettii
GGCCGGCGCCCCAGCCACTTGAGCCACAGGCGCCAAGCCATTACTTACCTTTTCTAAACCTCATCTGTAAAGTAAGGAAAATGAACTTCGCTTATACTGATATCTTGTGATCGTTGAGATAATTCATGTAAGGCCTTAGAATAGAGCCTATCACAAAATAAGTGTCAAATAAATATTATATAAATTATTATCTAGTGATTATCCTAAACTCTAAAGTTTGAAGAACTATGTGGTAATCTTTGTTGCATAACTATTGATGAGCAGCGCATATGAGGTAGTTTTATTTAGAGGATTAGCTTTCTATATAGAAGATCATCTATAAAAGGTAAAACCACATGTGCATATTAACGTACACACCTGTGCACAGAGTCATTGTTAGTTTTTACTGAATGAAATGCACTTTGGGCCATATTATTTCGTTATTCTTTTAACAAGTCTGATCCTTTATGCAAAGATGTATAAAATATATCAGTAATAGAATCATTATAATCTGAATTTTCTGAAACCATACAACTGTTAGGGAGTTTTGTTATGTCTTGTTTTATTTCACTATCATATTAAAAAGCATTCAAGTCATCTTCCTCGAATGTAGGGGATTTTGTCATTTCTTTTAAAAATATTATACTGAGTCAGTCTTTGGGTAGCTTTATATAGATTCTTCAATCATTATTTTATATGGCATCTAATTGTGTCCATCCAGGTTGTGAAGCTATTCCTCATGCTATTTGGTGTGATCTTACTATTAATTAAAGCAAAGAATGGTGATCAGTTACAACTTAGCAATTTCTTAAATTGTTATTTTTTTAAATGACCCCTTTAAATAAATGAAGAAGGCCAGGCATGGTAGCTCACTCCTGTAATCCTAGCACTCTGGGAGGCCATGGTGGATGGATTGCCTGAGCTCAGGAGTTCGAGACCAGCCTGAGCAAGAGCAAGACCTCCTCTCTCTAAAACAAAACAAAAAAGCCCGGTGTTGTGACAGGAGCCTGTCGTCGCAGCTACTTGGGAAGTTGAGGCAAGAGAATTGCTTGAGTCCAAGAGTTTGAGGCTGCTGTGAGCTGTGATGCCATAGCACCCTACCTAGGGCGACAAAATGAGACTGTCTCAAAAATAAATAAATAAATGAAATGAAAAAATACTAAGTATTTATAATCAGAAAAGTACATAGATAATTATATATTAGAATAAATAAATTTCCAATATACAGAATAAATCTTCAGGAAATCAGCATTTGCCTTCAAACAGATAATGTGATGTTTTTGTATCTGTTGTTTCATCTGTGTAAGTTCTCTTTACCATTTTCAATGTCAGCACTTTAAAAGCCAGCGGTCTTATCCTGTGCCTCTAAGTTTTCCTGGCTGCAGTTTTTAGTTCCTCAGAATCTCATTTCTAAAGGGTCTCTGTACATGTTTTCTCTCCCTTAAATACCATCACATGTACACCATCTCTTTAGCCCTGGCTCATTCATTCGTTCTTATAAACTTGCCTTTTACTGCCTCCCAGCCATCCCCAATTCTCACCTGCTCACACTTTAAAACACTTGCCTAGTGTGTAATTGTTGGTAAAGCTTTTTCTCTTTATCCTTGGCCATGACTCTTTAAGGGCAGGGACCATATCTTGATGTTTTTCTAGATGTACTATAGAACATACTATAATTTCTTAATTTTCTGATGTGTAATAAAACAATGCCCTCAAATCTGTGTGACCACTGGATTTGTTCACCAGTCTCAAGGATTTGACACCTATGGCATATAGGTAGTTCTTGCTTCATTCAGAAATTAAACATAAAACTGAAAACTATTAGCTTAAAAAGTATTAACTTAAAAGTTAAAAAAAGGTAGTGACATGTCACAACAAAAAAAAAAGAAAGTGCTAGATATACATAATTTTCTGCTGGATTATATTCTTTGAATTCCTAAACACATTTTCTTGTTTTCTTTTACAGGTGAAGTCTTGAAAGGGAAGATCACAGTTCACAAGAATAAGAAAGATCCACGGTCTCTCATTGTGACCCTCACATTGAACAATTCAACTCAAACTTATGGTCTCCAGTAAAAAAAAAAAAAAAAGGCATAAAAGCACAACTACTTTGCAGTTTTTAGTGTAGGTAGAATGGGCCAGTAGGAGGGAGCAAGCTTTATGTGAGCAGACTGATGATGAATCCTTTCTGAATGAGTCCTCAGTAAGAGAGGCATGGTGGAAATCTAATGTCCTCCACCTAAGGAGGGAACCACCTGATCCCACTGGCCTAACAACACATCATATTCCTAGAAGTCTGCTCAGACTGCTTTTACCAAATGTAACCCTGAGTTTCAGCTTAGCTATACTGAAAAGAATTTAAATGGTCCTCTATTTGAAACAGAGATTATCTTTTGTTTTTAATAAGTTTCTTACTATAAATTTTAAATACAGTAATTTATTGGGTATTTGGTTAATGTTTTATTAAACTAGTAATACAAGGTAGTATGCATTTTATCATAGATTTCTCTCTGAGGAGGAGAAGTATTTTATTATTTGCTAGAGTATCAGGATGTGATAGATTAAAGAGCAAGTGTAAGAGACTAAAATATGGAAGAGAGCATCAGCCTTCTTGTAGAAATCATGTGTGAGGACAGCCCGGGCGATCCTCCTGTCTTGCATTCTGACAGTCTGATTTTGTAGTTTCTTCCCTCTTTGTGACCATTTTTTAGCCATAGAGATTTCTAGTATTGCCCAGGAAATCTAATTTCAGTACCTTTATCCTTTTGTTTTGTAAAAATTTTTTAAAGATTGGGATAAATATGTACTATTACTTTTTTCAAACTAGATTTATGTACAAAGGTTAAACATGTAACTGTCAACATACTTATCACTGTAAAATTGTGTCATTTATAATTAGTAGTTCAATTTGAAATGAAATCTACAATAAAATGTATCAAGCAATTTTTAGCATTTGGAACTATTTCAACATATTAAGCATTTCAACTCTTACAAAATTGGAAGCATTTAAAACAAGTCTTACTTAACAAGGAAATCATTTTTGAGAAAATTAGGATTTTAAGGAGAGGTGGGCCACATAACCTCAAGTTCAACAGCTGATTCTTTGTCTAAACAAGACAGGCACCAGGCAGCTTAGCATGATATTTGGAAAGGTAAGTACCTGAACTCAGTGCCTGAGTTCAAACCTGGCTTCAGCTCTTACTTTCTGGGTGATCATAGTCATTTTCCTTAACCCTTCTCTTCTTCCACAAATGTGCCGATTTATGGGTTAATACATTTCAAGTATTTAGATCAGTGCCTGGCACACTCAGTAAGGGTCTAGGTGGTAGAATCATCATCATCATGTATTCAAGGACCCCTTCCAAAGGATATATAGCATCTACATTATATTGGTTTAAGAATTGCTAGCCTTCAGTGAGCTATGACAATGCCACTACACTCTAACCAGGACAACAGAGCAAGACTCTGCCTTCAAAAAAAATTTTTTAAGTAAAATTTACTTTTAAATTTATATACAATAAAATTCATGTGCCTGTGAGTACAGTACTATGGGTTTTAACACATGCATAGATTCTTTTAACCACCACTAAGAGGATACAGAACAAATTCTATATCCGAGAATTCCCCCATGCTCTCCCTTTGCAGTGAAACTTTCTCCTCATACTCACTGAAGATCAGCAATCACTGATCTGTTCAGTATCCCTTCAGCTTTACCTTTCCAGAATGTCACAGAAATGGAATCATAAATATGTACAATTTGAGATTGACTTCCTGTGTTTAATATAGCACATTTCAGAGTCATCCAAGTGATTTCATATATCAATGTTTGTTCCTTTTATTATAAGTCCTAGTCCATTGTTCAGATATATCATAGCAAAAAAAAAAAAAAAAAACAAAAACCCCAGATATACCATAGCATGTTTATCCATTCCCTTACTAAGGGATATTTAGTTCACATAGCTTTTCTTGCTTAGTCTGTTAATATAGTAGATGACACTGACTAATTTTCAAATATTTTACCAGACTTAATTTAGGAAGTTTTGGGCAATTGTGAATAATGCTGTTGTAAACACTTACAGCTTGTTGGGTTAACATAAGATTTCATTTTCCTGGAATAAACACACAGGAGTGGGATTACTCAGCAAGTGTATGCTTAACTTGCTCAGAAACTGCACAGCTGTTCTCCACAGTGGCTATCCTAATGGAGGAATGTTCTGGATTTTCCCATATCCTTGTCATATCCATTCTAATAACTGTAATATTACCTCCTGGGTTTAGTTTGCATTTCCCTAATAAATAAAGGTGTTTAACATTTTCATATAAAAGTAAAAAGAAAGAATTGTCAACCTTATCAGATAGTAATGATTACCCTACCTCATAAATAAAGGAGCTGATCACAATGGAAATTAATGTTTAAAATGGCAAAATCTGGGGTGGTGCATGTGGCTCAGTGAGTAGGGCACCAGCCCCATATACCGAGGGTAGCAGGTTCAAACCCAGCCCCAGCCAAACTGCAACAAAAAATAGCCAAGCATTGTGGCAGGCACCTGTAGTCCCAGCTACTTGGGAGGCTGAGGCAAGAGAATTGCCTAAGCCCAAGAGCTAGAGCTTGCTGTGAGCTGTGATGCCACAGCACTCTACCAAGGGCAATCAAGTGAGACTGTCTCTAAAAGAAAAAAAATGGCGAAATCTGTATCAAAAAATTTTCTTTGGGCCTTTACTAGAAATCTGGACATATAGCAATGGGGGAAAACAATCTACCAAAAAACCCTTAAATGACAGTCTGAAGAGCCAGACACAGTGGCTCACACCTGTAATCCCAGCACTTGGGAGGCCAAGGTGGGTGGATTGGCTGAGCTCACAGGTTCGAGACTAACCTGAACCAAAGTGAGACCTTGTCTCTAAAAAAAAAAAAATACCCAGGCATTATGGCAGGGGCCTGTAATCCCAGTTACTTGGGAGGCTGAGGCAAGAGAATTGCTTAAGCCCAGGAGTTTGAGGTTTCTGTGAGCTGTGATGTCACAGCACTCTACCAAGAGTGACAAATTAAGACTCTGTCTCCAAAAAGTCTCAAGACCATAGTCTTTATTCTTCCTTCATCAACATGATTTCTGTTGTCACTGGGTTAACTTGTTTTCATCATGGATTTAAATATAAATCATTACTGGAAATGAGTAATGCTGATAATACAGTTTAAAGTACTTTGCATTTTGTCTTTAATGGCTTCTATACAAATTTGAGTAGGTTAGAGTGATCACTGCAGAGACCCAAAAGATTTATTGGATTTTTTAAAGTAACCAAAACCATCAAAACTTATTCACATATTTTTGTAAGTGAATAGCAAATACTTCCTGCTCCTTAACAAAAGCATTTCTCTTCAAAACCCTTCCCTTGCTGTCCATGCCAGAATTGTCATTTAAGCTGCTGGGCTGTAAGCATGTACCTAGAATGTCCAGATGTATTCCGATTTTTCTGCATAGCAAAATAGCAAAAATGTGTCAGGTTTGCAGCACTGTCACGTAAGAGTAACAGCCACACTTTAAATCACTTGGGAAAAGGGAGAATAGTTTGCAAATTTACTCTATACTATGCTTGTTAAGAGAGACCAATTTTTTTTCTTTTGAGACAGAGTCTCCCTTTGTCACCCTGGGTAGAGTGTCATGGCATCACAGCTCGTGGCAACCTCAAACTCTTGGGCTTAAGCGGTTCTCTTGCCTCAGCCTCCCAAGTAGTTGGGACTACAGGTGCCTGCCACAATGCCTGGCTTTTGTTGCAGTTGTCATTGTTATTTAGCTGGCCTGGCTGGGTTCAAACCTGCCAGCCTTGGTGTATGGCTGACACCATAACCACTGTGCTATAGGCACCGGGCCTAAGAGACCAATTTGTGATGACAGACAAGATGGATGAGATACCTAAAGTCACGCAGTTTCTCATGCAAGGTTGACAAACTACATCCAGCTGTAGGGCCAAATCCACCCGGCTGCATATTTTGGTAAATAAAATCACACCGGATCACAGCCATTCTTACTCATTTTCCTATTGTCTGTAGCTACTTTTGCATTGTCATGGCAGAGTTGGCTAATTGCTACAGATTGACCCACAAACTGGAAATACATACTAGCTTGTGCTTTACCAAAAAAGTTGTCCAACTCCTGGCATATTGCATAACTTCTTGTAACTGGCCCTATAAGACTTGTAAGGATAGTAAGTCACAGCGTATAGAATACATCTTAACTTTTACACCTGGGGGTGAGTGATGACGAGGGAGATAAATTATGAGTGAAAAAAAACTTAGCTTAAGATTTGTAATCTGTATGAGAAAACATACTCAGGGAAAGTCTGTTTAGTTGCAGCCAAGAAAAAACAACTACCCTGTGGAGCAGAGCTAAACCATAGGGAGAATGTTTCCTCACACAACTCGTTACCAGTCATGGGAGAGAAGATGTGCACAACAGAACACAGAATCCCAGGCTCGGCACCCGTAGCTCAGTGGTCAGGGTGCTGGCCACATGCCCCGGGGCTTGTGAGTTCGGGTTCAGGCCGGGCCTGCTAAACAACAACAATCGTTGACGACAACAGCAACAAAATAGCCGGGCATTGTGGTGGGCACCTGTAGTCCTAGCTACTTGGGAGGCTGAGGCGAGAGAATTGCTTAAGCCTGAGAGTTTGAGGTTGCTGTGAGCTGTGATGGCACAGCACTCTACCAAGGGCGACATAGTAAGATTCTGTCTCAAACAAAAAAAAAAGCCACAGAATTATAGAAACTGTTCTCTTTAAATATGGAGCTTAACTGTGTTCTGTTGCAAGTTATTCATAAAGACAAGATTAAAATTTAAGCTAAATTTCTAAAAAATATATATAGTATTTACATATAGGAAACTGATGTCTTGAATTATAACATTTAGTTCCCTGTATAAAGAGAATTAGTAAACTGAAACTTTGTAGGTGTTTATCAACTCCATTTAGAAAGTATCAAATACTGCTGGTAAATGAGGGTGGAGAATTGGGCACTGGAATTAGCCACACTTAGTCCCCTGGAGACAGGGATAAGAGTAGTTTGAATGGAGTGGTGGAGGCCCAGGCCTGGAGACAGCGGGCTGAAGAAAGACCTATACATAATGTTCTGAGCAGCTTTATTCACATAGCCACAGCCTGGGAACAGCCCAAATGTTCACCAACAGGTGATAGATAAACCATAAAGTAGTATTCCTTTTACAACACAGAATATCTTAAGGGATAAAAGGGAACAAGCTATAGATGCACTCTCAAAAGCACGTCATAGTAAGAGAAGCCAGAAACAGAGTACACGCCACGTGGTTCCATTTGCCATAGTTTGAATGTGTCCTCTCTAAAATTCAGGTGTTGAAACTTAATGGCCAATGTAGTGGTATTAAGAGGTGGAGCCTTGAAGGGGTGCTTAGGCCACGAGGGCCGCTCCCTCCTGAACGAGATTAAGGCTGCTATAAAAGCGACTTCCCAGCGGCCCCGGCTCTCTTGCCCTTCTGTTCCTGTTGTGTGAGGACATGGTGTTCCTCCTGTCCAGGGGATGCAGCAACTCGGACGCCATCTTGGAAGCAAAGAGTAACCCTCCCTAGACAAGTGAACTTACTGGAACTTTGATCTTGGACATTCCAGCCTCCAGAAATGTAAGAAAATACATTTTTGTTCTTTATAAACTACCCAGTCTGTGGCATTGTTATAGCAGCATATTGAACTCAAACACCATTTATATGAAAATCTAAAACAGGCAGAATTGCTGGGCGCAGTGGCTCATGCCTTAATGTTTCTGACTGAGGCTGTTCCCAGACAGCCACGGAACTCGCCCTTACCTTTTTCAGGTCTGGGTTCAAACATCACGTTCTCACTGAGGCTTCTCTGACCAGCCAATGAATGTTGTAAAACCCTCACTCACCCTCCCAAACCCCTTCTCCTTTACTTTTCTCATAGCATTTATTGCCATCTAGCATTCTACTGTATATGTCTTTTTCTTTT
>NW_003852396.1:49126217-49146958 GCF_000181295.1 Otolemur garnettii
TTTTTTTTTTTTTTTGAGATGATGTCTATGTCGCCCTCTGTAGAGTGCTGTAGCGTCGTGGCTCACAGCAACCTCAAACTGCTGGGCCCAAGCGATTCTCCTGCCTCAGCCTCCTAAGCAGCTGGGACTACAGGGCCTGCCACAATGCCCAGCCATCTTTTTGTTGCAGTTGTCATTGTTTAGCAGGCCTGAGCCATGTTCAAACCCTCCAGCCTCAGTGTATGTGGCTGGCGCTCTAACCTCTGTGCTGTGATGGGCGCTGAGCCTGTATATGTCTTTCTAATTTAGCTTCTTTAGCTTCTCCATCCACTAGAATATAAGCTCCAGGAAGATAGGGATTTTTGTCTGTCTTATTAAATACTGTCTTGTGCAGGGGCACAAAGCAGGAACTCAATAAATACGTGTTGAATAAACAGGTGAATTGTACCCTCTGTTGGCCAGTAGTCTTGACTGGCAGTTTATGATAATTAGTAACCAATGATACTATGGCTTGTGTCTGCTTTATTATCTGAATTACTTTGTCCTTTCTGAATTAGGAAACTGTTACAGTACATGAGTATGTACTTAAATACTTCTTATTTCTCAACAGCTATAATATTTTAAAATTTCAAAGGCTTAGACCAAAAGGGCTGAGGCCACACAAAATCCTGAGTTTATATATGGATGGGTCATTTAGTCAACATGTCAGATTAGGCAGTTAGACACCAGCAGAAAGAGTGGATGTGGTTAGGGTGTTTTGGGTCTGGCTTGGGTCAGACTGACCTGGGCTATTATGGGAATGGGGCTAATCGAGACCTCAAAGGGGCAAGACCTTACAGGTGGGTTGTTTTGGGGAGATGGTCATTTGGGGGGACTGATTAATGTACCAGGGACTTTCTGCATGGAGATGACATGGGAACATGTTATGGGGACAGAATTTATCAACACCCTGGGAAACTTCCAAGATGTAGCTGATGCTCCTCAAAGTTGTGTGTAAAACCCAAGTACTGTGCTCTCTCTCCATGCTGTCTGCATTCTCTAGGATGGGCCTGGCTTGCTTTCCCAGTCATTAAAAATAAACTTTTCCTTTCTTGCTAGAATTGTGATTGTTCTTAGTCTCTTCAATTATTTTGGGGACCACCTGTAGCCGTCACTGCCCCTCTCTAAGAACACATTTAAATAGTTTTGAGTTGACTTGTATATTGATACTTTTTATTTTATTATTTTTTTTTTAGATAGTCTCACTATGTTACCCTTGGTAGAGTGTCATGGCATCACAGCTCAAAGCAATCTCAAACTTGGGCTTAAGCGATTCTCTTGCCTCAGCCTCCTAAGTAGCTGGGACTACAGGTGCCTGCCAAAATGCCCAGCTATTTTTTAGTTGCAGTTGTCATTGTTGTTCAGCTCGCCCAGGCCAGGTTTTAACCTGCCACCTTTGGTGTATGTGGCTGGCACTATAACCACTGTGCTATGGGTGCCAAGCTATATTGATACTTTTTTAAATGTAAATAATCTCTGCTATATTTTAGAACTGGCAATTGTAGGTGTGTGAAAACTGCTTGCACAAATACAGCTATAATTTCCTTAAAAAAGACAATCTAAGCCTGGGTGTGGTAGCTCAGACCTGGAGTCCTAGCACTTTGGGAAACTGGGGCAGGAGTATTGGCTTCAGGACAGGGGTTTGAGACCAGGCTGAACAACATATGAAGATCTTCATCTCTACAAAAAGTATGAAAATTAGCCAGGCATGGTGACGTACACTCAGTCCTACCTACTCTAGTGGCTGGGACAAGAGGATTGCTTGAACCCAGGAGTTTGAGGTTGCAGGGAGCTGTGATGATGCCACTGCTCTCCAGCCCAGGCAACAAAGGGGGACCCTGCCTCAAGAACAACAACAAAAACTAAACCCACCAAAACCAAAAAAATCCACAAATTCTTTCTAAATCATTTTAATATTTCATGAAATAAGAAAACAAGGACAAAATTATGAATAACTCTAAAAATCTCCAACACGTAGCTACATGAACTGCTAATTGGTTTTTTTTTTTTGTTTCCAGACACTGGGTAGAGTGCTCTGGCATCACAGCTCATAGCAACCTCGAACACTTGGGCTTAAACGATTCTTTTGCCTCAGCCTCCCAAGTAGCTGGGACTACAGGCACCCACCATGACGCCCCGCTATTTTTTGTTGTTGTTGCATTATTGTTTTAGTTGGCCCGGGATGAGTTCAAACCCGCCAGCCTCAGTGTGTATGGCCAGCGCCCTACCTACTGAGCTACAGGCATCGCCTGAACTGCTAATTTTTAATACTAATAAGTTTTAATTTTTAATAATTAGGAATCATGACAATTAGCTTAACTTGTTAATAAGAAATCCTGATAACTTTTTAAAACCTTTTAGAGTTGAAGGAGCTAAGAAAAGTTTGCCCTAAAATATGACTCCTTGGTATAAAGAACGTTTTGAATTAAAGGCCATTCATGATCAGGAAGCACGAAAGGAGGCCTTTCCTCTGTCTACATAAAACCTGCCCCAATTAAGAAGGGGCTGCTGACCCCCAGCAACCACTTGCTGCACCTATATGTTCCACATTCTCTCCCCTCCCCTCCAAAAGGCATCTGTAAAGGTCTCTGACTGTCACTGGGACTTTGGGTAATCGTTCTTGTGATTCCTCCCATGTGCGTGGTATTTGAAAATAAACCTTTCTTTTATTAATCCACCATAATTGAGAGTTGATCTTTTAGAAAACCAACCTTGACTAAGGGAAAAGGGCAGGTTTCACAGACATCCTGACAAGAGTTTCATAACAAGTGACAGTACAGATTGTACTGTATTTTTCTCCCTATCTCTTATTTTAAAGGTCATAAAAAGAACAAAACCTTGTGTGTGGTTTGTCTTCGTGATGTTTTCTGAAAGCGAAGGGCACACTTCCCCCTCCTTGGAACAGGTGCTGAGGCCACATTAATGTAAAACGGAGCTCCAGGTCTTCCTTTCATCAGTGTGTGTGTCTCCAATGAGCCCCCTGCTGCGAACCCTAATAGGATTTCTTCCCCTTACACCTTTGTTTGCAGGGGCTCCTCCTGCTGTTCTGCGGTGTTTGGTTTAATGAGACAACGCCAGTGATCCAGGGGAAAAAAGGATCCTATCTTTTCCTTAAATAGACTAAGGGGTGACTGGAGGAATTCAAAATTCTGCTGGTTTCTAGTCAGAATCCTAAATACAATGAACCAAAAAAGGTCACCATAGCCATTTAATCTCAAAACGCAGCTGTGGCTGGAGAGACTGCACTTTACAGACGTCCATTTAGCGCCAATAACCTGGAAGGACAGAAGAAATTAGCTGGGAGGGTAGGGGGTGGGCCAGGGGAGAACAGAGCTCTAAAAATTTTTTGTTTTGGGCTCGGCACCTGTGGCTCAACCGGCTAAGGCGCCAGCCACGTACACCTAAGGTAGCAGGTTTGAATCCCCAGCCAGGACCCGCCAAGCAACAATGATGGCTGCAACCAAAAAATAGCCGGGCGTTGTGGTGGGCGCCTGTGGTCCCAGCTACTTGGGAGGCGGAGGCAGGAGACTCGCGTGAGCCCAGGAGTTGGAGGTTGCTGTGAGCTGTGATGCCACAGCACTCTACCCAGGGGGACAGCTTGAGGCTCTGTCTCAAAAAAAAAAAAAATTTTTTTTTTGTTTTGAAGGGAGAACTTGAAACACAACCTAGTGTCCATGGAATATACAACCAGAGTACACATATAAAATACTTAAGCCAGTGAAATAAGAATAGTAATAGATACTCGGAAGGGGAATGTAGTGTAAGTAAACTAAATCCACTTCTATCACAGAGAAAGGTAATTATGGATAATGTCTAACGTGGATGCATCAAAAAATAGAGATACTGGGCGGTGCCTGTGGCTCAAAGGAGTAGGGCGCTGGCTCCACATGCTGGTGGTGGCAGGTTCAAACCCAGCCCTGGCCAAAAACTGCAAAAAAACAAAATGGAGATACAAGCTTATCATTTAGCAATGCAAGAGTAACCACGAGAAAAATTTAAGAGACACTTTGACAAATTAAAAGAGGTTGGTTCCGGGGAGAAGGAGTGGGGTTGAAGAGGATTGAGGTGAAGGAGTATTTTTATAATGTATTCTTTGATTTTATAACCAGGGGTATATATTGCCTGATAAAAATATTTTAGATTGAACCAAAACTAGTTTAGGCTCAGCAGCCAGAGCACCAGCCACATACACCAGGGCTGGTGGGTTTGAACCCTGCTGGGACCTGCCAAACAACAATGACAACTACAACGACAACAACAAAATAGCTGGTTGTGGCGGGCACCTGTCCCAGCTACTCGGGAGGCTGAGGCAAGAGAATCGCTTAAGCCTAAGAGTTTGAGGTTACTGTGAGCTGTGATTCCACAGCACTCTACCAGGGGCAACATAGTGAGACTGTCTCAAAAAAAAAAAAAAAAAACCATAAAACTAGTTTGATGGTCTAACCTATTTTTGATAGTCAAGTTGAGGCTGGATAGAGAGGTGAAGTAGGTTCTGGCAGGTCAGCCTCAATGATTTGATGCACAGTCTCAGCTTTTGCTGCTGGCCTTGTTCAGACATTGGTGATAAGCAAGAGGACGGGAGCAACTTCCAGCTGTCCCGGTGTCCTGGCCTTCCTGTGAAGAGTCGGGTAAGAGAAAAGTACATACTTAGAGCATTATCGAGTGGGTTTTCATCCCTGGGTCATTTCTACAGCCAGGAGAAATGATCCTATCCTCCTTGGGTTCCCTGTAAAGGATTACAGACACAAAGTAGCACAGGGGCATTAAGGGACCTTTTCTCTGCCCCAGCCCTCTGATAAGTCATGCTTCAGAAAGAGAAATGATTTTATGTTTGCTCAGGGTCAGGGGTCCCATTTCCCCAAACTCAGTTGACAAGGCACCCCAGGAATCTAAAGTGAAAGTGGATAAAACCGAAAGTAAACTGGAACAGCCCAGGCAGCCTGGATAGAAAGCAAAAGTAACTTCACACAAGCTTTAGTATAACAAAGAGAAATTCTCTATGAGAACAAAAAGAATACTTAGAGCACTTCCAAAGTGGGGTGAAAGTGGGTCCCTCTCACATGTGAGGGGGAGAGATATGGATATCCTCTCTATCTATATAGGGGAGGTATAGATAGCCTCTTTCTCTCCATTTGAAATTGTTTGTAACTCTGTCATTGGTCTCTCTGCACCTCTGGGCCCCTTTGTCCTTTTCTATTGGTTGTTGATTACCTAGGTTACCTCATACTTTTCTTTTTTCACTTATTTATTTATTTATTTGAGACAGAGTTTCACTTTGTTGCCCCCTATAGAGGGCTGTGACATCATAGCTCCCAGCAAGCTCAAACTCTTGGGCTCAAGTGATTCTCTTGTCTCAGCCTCCCAAGTAGCTGGAAGTACAGGTGTCCACTACAACACCTGGGTTTTTTTTGTTTTTTTTTTTTTTTTTTTAGAGGCTAGGTCTTACTCTGGCTCAGGCTGGTCTGAAACTTCTGGTCTTAGGCAGTCTACCTGCCTCAGCCTCCCAGAATGCTAGGATTACAGGCCTTGAGCCACTACGCCCAGCCAGAAATCTCTTAATTCTTTTCTACTGTTGGCTGTAACCACTTGTTCCCAAGTCTGGGCCTGCAAGCCATTTGCAACAGTATATCCAGAAGAGTTTTGTTTAAGGCACAGCTCCCTGGGCACTTAATGGTGATTCTAACACTGTAGGTCTTCAGTAGAATTCAGGAATCTACAGTGATTCTGATATCCAGCCCATACGTGGAAACCATTGCTTTAATCCAGTTTAGATTACATAACCCTTACAATAATCCTAAAAAGTAGAAGACCAAAGTTCAGAAATAAATTGTTTTTCCCTAATCACACTTTAAGTCATTTTTTAAAACATGTGTGTCTGCAATGATGTGCTAGTTTAACATTATGGGGGTAAGGGGTAACTTCTCTATTCCCTCAAAAGTTCTCTAAAAGATGAACTCACAATTAAGGCAGATTAATAATAAGGGGTTTATTTACTTTGTGCAGGGGGAGAATTATAGAATGATTACCCAATATCCCATTGGGACCCAGATATTTTTATACCTGCCTTTTAAGGAGGAGGGAAGATGAATGTAGGTAATTCTGTTTAGGGACAATAAATAATTGCTAGGGAGGATGAACAGATACTTGGGAGAATGGGATGGGGGAAACAGGTTAACTTGTGAATTAACCTGAGAGACAGGTATGTTCCAAATGATATGGGCAGGTTTGGTGGCATTCTTAATTTTCTTTCCTCCAACATACCAAGACTCTGTTCATCTCTAAGGGCCTGTAATTCAAAATACTCCTTATACCAAGGAGTCATATTTTGTGGTGAAATTTTCTGAGCTCTTTCAACATCCTGTTCTCAAAGACAGACTTTCCTCCTCTCAGATGAACCTTGACTTGGAACCTTTGCCAATTTTTGTGACACAAATACTCTTACCTTTGCTGATTTTATTATTTTATTTTTGAGACTAAGTCTCACTATGTTGCCCTCGGTAGAGTGCTGTAGCAACACAGCTCATAGCAACCTCAAACTCTTGGGCTCAAGCGATTCTCTTGCCTCAGCTTCCCAAATAGCTGAGACTACAGGAGGCCGCCACAACACCCGGCTATTTTTTGTTGCAGTTATCATTGTTTTTTTTTTTTTGAGACAGAGCCTCAAGCTGTCCCCCTGGGTAGAGTGCCGTGGCATTACAGCTCACAGCAACCTCCAACTCCTGGGCTCAAGCGAGTCTCCTGCCTCCACCTCCCAAGCAGCTGGGACCACAGGCGCCCGCCACAACGCCCGGCTATTTTTTGGTTGCAGCCGTCATTGTTGTTTGGCGGGTCCGGGTTGGGGATTTGAACCCGCCACCTTAGGTGTACGTGGCTGGCGCCTTAGCCGGTTGAGCTATAGGCGCCGAGCCTGCAGTTATCATTGTTGTTTAGCTGGCCTGGGCTGGGTGTGAACCCTCGGTGTATGTGGCTGGTGTGTAACCACCTTTGCTGATTTTAATCTACCAAGCTGATGTCACTGTATATGCCTAGGGATACACAAATATTTCTGCCATATAGATACTATAGATATAAGTAACCTTAAGAGCATGAATTATATTAAAATGTAGTAAAGTCATTAGGAAATAGTAAGCTTTGAATATTGATTACTTTTACAATATCAATTATAAGTTTATATAATACGAATTCTAATAATGGCTTATTAGGCATCCTCAAACTATGGCCTATGGGCCACGGCCCACCGAGGACATTTATCTGGCCCACCGGGTGTTTTTGCCGCCACTGCCTGTCCTGCTTAGCCGCTGCCTGTCCTTTTAAACTATAGTCTGGCCCTCTAATGGTTTGAGGGACAGTGAATTGGCACCCTGTTTAAAAAGTTTGAGGACCCCTGGCTTAGTTTAACAACCAGATTCCTGAAAATTTGGCAATTGGGTCTTCTGGACTAATGCAAGCCAGCTCCCAAGGGCCCCTGTGTGTCTAACTCCAAAGCCCCATATACCCGTGTTTAGCAACATATGGTTTGTGAAGTACTATTTCTTTAAAATCTTTTCTGAAACATGATTTTTAAAGAGTCAAATATGTTTGGGAAATGCTGCATGGTAAATTTACTTCTTTAAAAGCTGCCAGTTAGCCTGGTACATTATAGGCCCTGGTGTGGGGGAGGTAAAGAGGCCTGTTCATCTCAACCCAAGGCTTCCTTTTACCTGCAGCCTACAGGATCAGCATTCTTTAGAATCTACTTTGTGAAATGCTGTGTGTTTGGGGCAAGTCTAGCAAAGTGATTAGAAGCATTGACTCTTGAGCCAGATGGCCTGAGTTTGAATCTTGACTCAACTGTTGACTGGCTGTGGGTCACTGGGCAAAATACTCTTTTTTTCTCAGTTTCCTCTGAGCTATAAAACAGAAATAATATGTATTTCACACGATCATTGCAGGGAGTAAATGAGTTTATATCTATGAATAAAGTACCTAAAGAAATGCCAGGCACTTAGAAAGTGCTATGTGACTGGAATCTGTTGTCACGCTTGTTATTCTCATACAAGTCAGTCTCCAGCCCAATCCTTCCAGTTTCCAAGACTCTCAGTTCTCCCATCAAGCTGTCCCAAGGAAAGCAAAATGACAAGAAGGAACACTTGACATTCCCCTCTGAGTTTGAAGTGTTTCTAGCCTAACATGACCAGACGTCCTGGTTTTGGCGGACTAGTCCTGATTTTTTAACAATTTGTTCCACGTCCTGCAGCATTTTTTAAAAAGTCCCAATTTTTGGAAAGAATGCACGACAAGCTAGGGAATGGCAGGAGAACGGGAAGGGAATATACGAGTTTTGGCTGCCATGTGGATATTTCGCCAGGATATACGTTTTATATTGTTTTTGTTAATTTTATAATGTTAAACTTTAATAATAACAAATAATTGTTGAGAACTGATTACTGAGAACTGCTTATCAAAGTTTGCATTGTTGATCAGTTGTTAGAATTTGATGAGAAATATGTCAAAGAATAAAGTAATACTATACATAATTTTTAAATGTATTATATTTGTAAATTGTACTTATGTTGAAATTAAAAATATATATATTACAATACTATTTTTGCATTCCATAAAAATTTTTGTTGCTTCATATAGACCAAATTTTTAATTAAGAACCACCCCCCCGACCCCCAGTCAATGGTGTCCCACTTTACCAATGTTAAAATCTGGTCACCTTATTCTAGCCACACTGGGAAGATTCAGAATTGCTATTTTCTTTCCAGAACCTGCTAACTGGGACTGATTTTAGACTTGAATATATTTAGATAACGATACCCTGCACTAGAAATCATGTAGATGTCCCACGGCATTGGTTAGAGAGGAATTACAAAGCAGTGGTTTCATAGCAGGTTTCTTCCTTCTGAGTCAGCATCAATTGACACCCTTCACAGAAGACCAAGCTGGGCATTGCCTGCCTGAGCCATCTCTATCCATGGCTTTTCCCCAATCCCGTTAAGGGCATGAACCCCTCCAAGGCCTTACCTTCTTGCTAACTTTGCTAATTGTATTCTGCCCTACGAAAGGGGATGGGAGTGAGGCCACAGCATACAGAATTCCCCAAGAGTTAAGGGGAGCTTTGATTTCATTCTAGTTTTGTGAAAATCTGATTTTACTTGAAAAACAGTGAGTTTAGGAAGAAGGCATGAAGAAATCATTTTCAAAGGGAAATATAAAAGGTCGATAAACATAAAATGTTTCCTAATCTCAAATCAAAAATATAATGAAAATCAAGATCATTATTTCTTCTGCCCAGATGGGCAAAGATTATTTGTTTAATTGACAAAACGTAGTGATGGCAATAGTGTGGTGAAAGTAGCACTCTCTTTAACAGTTTCTAGAACTATACAGTCTTTTTGGAGCATATGGACAAGGTGCATCAGTATTTGAAATGCATATGCCCCTGATGTAATTTGACTAGAAATTTATAACAAGACAATTGGACAAGTAAACAAAAAGGTATGTTCAAACAGGTTCAGAATAGCTCCTGATAATAAAATAATAGAAACAAAACTAATTCTATATCTGCTAGCTTGAACAATTGGTCTCAGTTTTTCACCACAATCTGCACTCACATGTCTTCATCATAAGCTAAATCTTGGTCCCATTTCTTGGACTTAGACATAAGATGTTCTTTGACCAATGATGTGTGGGCAGAAGTGACATTAAGCCAAGACCTTAAGAGACCTCAAAATTTTCTGCTTTTCCTCTTGTGTTCATTCCTATATTCTACGTAAGAAAAGCAGGTGGCCTCTCAGTCCTAGAAAGAGAATGAGTGATACCTGGAAGAGAGTCAGCCTTCCCAGCCTATACACAGAACTGCTAGGAGCTGACGCTGAACTGCCCAGCTCAGTCAGCCAAACTGCAGCCAGTCTGAAGAATGTAATATACTCGAGTGTGTGTGTATAATATGTGTGTATCTATATATATGTAAGTAATCTTATTTTTTTATTTTATGTTTTTAATATTTTAAGCTGCTAAGTTACTAAATGTGGGGACAATTTGTTATGTGCAGCAGTAGTTAATCTAGTTCCTCAACAGAATACATTATATATAACACCATACTAAGCATATCAAATGATGATACGATTTATTGACATGAAAAAAATGTCTATCAAATATTGACATTTGAAAAAATCAGGTTTCAGAATATAACCTATCTAGGTACAATTACGTATACAAACATGCACAGATTAAGTAAGGCTATGCTACAGTATTTTTATATAGTATAGTTCTTTTTATTTTGTTTTTTTTTGAGACAGAGTCTCATTATGTCACCCTTGGTAGAGTGCTGTGGCATCACAGCTCACAGCAACCTCCAACTCTTGGGCTCAAGTGATTCTCTTGCCTCAGCCTCCCAAGTAGCTGGAACACAGGCGCCCACTACAATGCCTGGCTACTTTTTGTTGTGGCTGTCATTGTTGTTTAGCTGGCCCAGGCCAGTTCGAACCTGTCAACCTCAGTGTATGTGGCTGGTGCCATAACCACTGTGCTACAGGTGCCAAACCTATATAGTATATTTCTATATAGTGAGAAATAACATTTTTCTATGTAATAGGAATCAGGAAAAACATTATTTTCTTTTTTCTATACTGTTTTGATTTCATTTTTCAAAGACCATCTTTTTTTATAACTGGAAATATGGCAAAGATTATGATATATTCTCAGAAAACAAAGTCTAGCCTTTTTGGAATCAAGAGAAATGCAGTCAGAAAGGAAAAGAGGAGGCCAGATTACAAGAAGTGGCAAAGGTGGATAGAGCTCAGATGTGATGTGTAAAGAACCAGCAGTAGCATAATAAAAGCTAATGGTGATTAATGCCCACTCTGACCACTCTTGTAAATACACTTGTCTCCTTTCATCCTCATTGTAACCCCATGATGTCATAATTGTAACTACCCTGATTTTAGAGAAAAAGAAACTGAGGTTCCGAGGGGATAAATAATCTGCAATGGATCACACAGCCTGGGTTTGAACCCAGGTCTTACTCCAGAACATACCTTTTTTTTTTTTGAGACACAGTCTTACTATGCCACCCTCGTAGAGTGCTGTGGCATCACAGCTCACAGCAACCTCAAATTTGGGAGGCTCAAGTGGTTCTCTTGCTTCAGCCTCTCAAGTAGCTGAGACTAAAGGCACCTGCCACAATGCCTGGCTATTTTTCTTCTTGTTGTTGTAGTTGTCATTGTTGTTTAGCTGGCCCAGGCTGGGTTTGAACTTGCCAGCCCCGGTGTATGTGGCCAAAGCCCTAACCACTGACCTATGAGCCCCAGGCCCAGAACACACCTTCTTGCCAGTGTACATGCTTATTCTCATTGCATGGCTTTGAGCACAAAGTGTGACATGGAGGAGTGCCAGGGAGGCACTAGGTATGGATCTGAATCCCTGCACTCTCACTCCATGAGAGGGCGTGGATGAAGGTGAAGTGGGGGCATGATAGCACAGAGGTCAGGCCACAGAGCCAGCCAGCCTCGGAGGTCATTTCCCACCTCTGCACCTAGTAGTTGAGTCATCGCTCGCTGGTCACTTAGTCCCCTCTAACCCTGGCTCACACTTCTACCAAAACATAAAGTAAGTAATAAATTCCTGTTTCACAGTTGTGAGAATCACTTCAGTATCTAGCAAGTAAGCCATCAACAAATGGTTATTAATATTTTAATAGAAATCAACTTTGGGAAAGGATGGTTAGTCTTTGAAATTGTAAAATGCTTATCAGATACTCATAGTCTCAATTCCAGGTGAGTGGAATGTTCTAGTGAATAGAATGTTTAGTGGAGACTGAGAAAGTGGGCTGAGAAGAGATTGGCATCAACTAGGCGACTGCACACCCTACCCAAGAGTGCCCTAGGAGAGCCTTGGCTGGGGCAGGGGGAGGGACTATCTGGTCAGGCAGGGGACATGTTCTGATGAAGGAATGCATGGGATTGGGTGACGGGCAGTACCAGGAAATGAATGAATGTGATAAGTTCAAAGGACACCAAGTTTTCAAACTATAGTTTGAAATAGTAATGATCTATACCAAGAATACTTCACTAGTGATTCATCAGAAATGTGTTGAAAAGTCAGGTGAAAACCCCATGAAGGATTTGTTCATGTATTCATTTACCCGCAAGCATTTATTGAGTGCCAACTATGTGCCTTGTACTGGGGTCTATTCAAGCAGATTACAGTGTATGGTAGTGGGGGAACCGATATTAATGATCACACAAATAAATTTCAAACACATCGGTGATAAATAAAAAAATAAGAGGCATATGGGGTTATGGAAGCATAGACGAGGAAAGCGTTCACTGACAAAGTGATGTTTTAGCTGAGAGCTGGAGGATGAATAGAAAAACAGAGTTCTGGCTGGGCGCCTGTAGCTCAACCAGCTAAGGCGCCAGCCACGTACACCTAAGGTGGCGGGTTTGAATCCCCAGCCCGGACCCGCCAAACAACAATGATGGCTGCAACCAAAAAATAGCCAGGCGTTGTGGCGGGCGCCTGTGGTCCCAGCTACTTGGGAGGCGGAGGCAGGAGACTCGCTTGAGCCCAGGAGTTGGAGGTTGCTATGAGCTGTAATGCCATGGCACTCTACCCAGGGGGACAGCTTGAGGCTCTGTCTCAAAAAAAAAAAAGAAAAACAGAGTTCTGTATCAGGTTGTTAATTTGAGGATGTATGGATCAGCCTTCTGAAAGGCTATTTCTATTTAGCCGTGTAAATCATAGGGTCTCAAACTTGAGTGTACATCGTATGGAAGACTTGTTAAACCATCTATTGCTGGGCCGTATCTCCAAATTTTTTGATTCAGCAGGTCTGGGTGGAGCCCAAGACTGTTTATTCTAATAAGTTCTTAGGTGCTGCTGCTCTGGGGCCACACTTTGAGACCCATTGCTCTAAATTAATGTCCACAATGCCTTTTGCCAACTAATAGAACATAAGCAACTTCTAACAAATGTTTTCCAAGCTGCTCACTGCAAAAAATCAATTTTGAAAGTCTTTTGGTTAAAATGTTTTTGCACGAGGTTGAATGTTAACATTACATGTTCAACCTTTCAATCTTTATTGGAAAAGAAAAAACCAACAAAAAACAAAAACAAACACCACTGTAATTGTAGAATTGCCCTGCAGTTAGCTCTGGGTGAACAAATGTCAAATCGCTGTAAACAACACTAATGGAATCTGTGAAGGGAAAAGATGAGTGTCTGGCCTTCAAGGCTGCAGCAGAGTACAGAGGCCTGTTTTGGCAGACAGAACCAGCCCTGGGATGTGCTGGGAGGAGAGTGGGTTCTTTCTGGATGGATCCTACGATTTATGGCATAAGAATTCTGTTCTTTGAGAAAAAGGGAATCTGCAAACCAGCGATTGCTAATATGTAACTCTTGAAAAGCCAATTTTTAAGATTATATCAGTAATGCACAAAACACAAAGGGGTGTTATGAGTTTAAATGTTTAAATGAAATGACTTCTTTATAAGGATTTAGCATATAACTTGTGTCTAAAAGCATTAGTTGCCGGGTGTGGTGCTTACACATGTGATCCCAGCACTGTGGGAGGCTGAGGTGGGAGGATTGCTTGCGCTCTGGCGTTCAAGACTTGTCTGAATGAGAGTGAGACCCCAACTCATGAAAAAAATGAAAAACCCAGCTGGGTGTTGCGGCGAGCACCTATAATCCCAGCAGCTTTGGCTTTGGGAGGCTGAGGCAGCAGGATGCCCACAGTCTGAGTCTGAGGTTGCAGGGAGCTATGACACCACTGCACTCTGCTCAGGGCATAGGATGGGACTCTATCTCAAAAAAAGAGAGAGAGAAAAGTATTAGCTATTACTTACTAATAGTAATAACAAAATATCATCATTCTTGCTTCTTTCTAAAAACTTCTGTAACTTGGGTTTCTGAGGTCTCACAAGCCCATGGGTTTTAGGCACCTCTGTCTACCCTGCCAAAACTCCCAAGACCACTTTGTACTCCAGGCACTGTGTGGTGACCTGTTCATCACAGATGCCAGTCGGTTTGGAGCAGGTGGCCTGTCAGTGCCTCCCTGAACCACACAGTCTTTTCTGTGGCACCCTCACTGATTGTCACTGCTTGGGAAGCCACTTAAGGTGCTGTCCTATCCCTTGAGATCATGCCTGTATCTTGCTAAGGACACATTCCTCCTCTGAGCGGTGTCTCCCGGTATTCCCAGCCTGCGGCCCTGTGAAGTCCAGGCAGCGCTGCAGTCTGGAAAGTCTCCCTGACTGAGGCCACATGTCAAGATGAGAGCATGTGGGAAGGAGGCTTGTCCCCCTTTGTCCTCTCATCACCTGATCCTTTAAGGCCCAGTCCCACATAGGCCTCCATGGGTGCCTTTTTGGCAGACATAAGCTCAAGCCTCAATGTCAGGCAAGCCAGAGAACCAGGGTAAGCAGTCATCCAGAGTCACAGTGCTGGGGATGGGCTGCGGGCAGGCAGGGACCCAGCCACTGACCTGAAACCGTCAGGTGCAAGGTGGAGGGCATGATGACATTTTTCTTTTGATTTATTGCTTTTGTAAGAAGTGGCCCGTGTACCCAGGGAGTTCTGAAGATAATGTAAAATATCCCTACCAATCCTACGGTCCTGAGGTGCCAAGGTTACGATGAATATCCTTGCACACACTTCTCTACGCAGGTGCACCCACACGTGTGCCTGTGTTACATTACATTCAGCTGTGAGTGACAGAAAACCAAAGTAACAATGATGTCGCTGTGACAGAAGCTCATCTCTCTCCCACGTGGAAGTCTAGGTGGACAGTGGGAATTGGCAGGGCTCCACAGGGTGTCAGTGGCCCAGGCTCTATCTTGTTGCTAAGTTGTAGTCACCTCCACCTTATGTTCCAAAGACCAGCATCTGCATTCCGGAAAACAGGACAGAACAGGAACAAAACTAAAGGGAAGCAGAGAGAGAGGCGACCCGAATGCACATTGCTCTGAAGGAAGCTTCCACAGAATATTTCTGCTTATGTTCCGTTGGCCTGAACAACGTTACATGGCTGTGCCAGCTGTAAGGGACTTGGGAAATACCGTCCTTGTTCTGGCAGCCCTGTGCCCAGCTAAAAATCCTATTACGGTGAAAGGGGGAGGCCTAGATGAGGAGTGTCCGGCAGCATCTGTGCCCGTGTGATGCAATCTCACATAACAGGATCACGGAGCAGTATAATATGGTGACAACGACTACAAACTCTGAAGAAAATTATGGGTTGAAATCTGGTTTAGAGGCTTACTCTTCAGTTTCCTTGTCTGTATATTAGCAGAACAAAGCTATCCCCTAGGAAATGTATGTAAAAGGGCTTCATGTGATGCCCGACCCGGAGGCAGTAAGCTCTCGGTCAAATGAGCTTCCCCATATCCTGCATCTTTTCTTTTTTGCATTTACCAATATACCTTGGACAGTGTTCTATGATATCTGTAGCTCTCCTTATACTACCTTTTTTTTTTTTTTTTAGACAGAGCCTCAAGCTGTCCCTCCTGGGTAGAGTGCTGTGGCATCACAGCTCACAGCAACCTCCAACTCCTGGTCTCCAGCAAGTCTCCTGCCTTAGCCTCCCAAGTAGCTGGGATAACAGGCGCCTGCCACAACGCCAGCTATTTTTTGGTTGCAGCTATCATTGTTGTTTGGCGGGCCTGGGCTGGATTTGAACCTTCCACCTTAGATGTATGTGGCTGGTGCCTTAGCCACTTAAGCCACAGGTGCAGAGCCTATACTACCATCTTTAATGGCTGCATAGGGTCCCATTATGTGGGAATAATAATTCATTAGTCTACCACTGATCACCATCATTGGTAATTTTTTTTTTTTTTTGCCATTATCATCAACGTCATTTTGTACTCGCATGATGATCTCTTTACTTGGTAAATTCTTAGCTATGGGATGGCTGGGCTAAAGTTATGCATATTTTAAAGATATTTTGCCAGATGAGGCAAACAGGGAGCTTCTGAGGACACTGGAGCCTTCCACATTAGCTAACCATTTTTGAGCACCTCCCATATCCCAAGCCTTGTGCTACTTGCTACAAAAGATCCAGAGATAAATAAGACATGCCCTGCAATCAGGGAGGAAATAAGCACCAGGGATTGTGAATACAAAGTTTAGGATGGTGTGATTGCTGATGGTCGCAGGCTTGCCCCATGGTGGGAATCTGGAGAGGTCTCCCTCAAGAAGGGCTATTTCATCTGGAAACAGAGGCCCCAAGCATGTGCAGAGGGGGTGAGGGGAGGATGGGAGAAGAAAAGTGCATTCTAAGGAGAGGGGGTGCATACAGAAAAGCCTGGTGTGATGGCTAAGAGAACATACCTGGAGCCAGGGTGTCTAGGCCCGAGTCACGGCTCTGGCCCTGCTCCCTGAGAATGACTTCTCTGTGCCCCAGTTTCCTCAGCTTTGCAGTGGGGGTGATAGGAATGATAGGATCATTGTAGAGACTGAATAAGTTAACACACAGAAGGACTTCGACTTTGACAAGGTCCTGGCAGATAGAAAGCACAATGTGTCTGGTGATTATCAACACTTTCCTGTCCTGCTTTTGCAACTCTGAGAGTTCAACAGTCAGCATCTAAGTGCCCTCCTCCCTTTCCCCAAAGGTTTCCTGATTCATTCATTCAATGAGTATTACTGACCACCTCCAAGGGAGATGCTGATAAGCAGAATAGTCCCAGACCCAGACTTCGAGGTCTGGTGGTGGGAGATACTTTAAATTAAAAATCCCACACAATATGAACCGCACTTAGTTACAAACCAGTGTGTGTTGTGTAGAAAGAAAGGCACAGGGTG
This sequence comes from Otolemur garnettii, assembly GCF_000181295.1. NCBI lineage: Eukaryota > Metazoa > Chordata > Mammalia > Primates > Galagidae > Otolemur > Otolemur garnettii. The sequence continues at coordinate 49,143,027 of NW_003852396.1, forward strand.
ATCTGTGAGAGGACATGACAAAGACACTCTGACCTGGAGCATTAGGGATGGGGCTGGGAGGAGCCAGGCAGAGGTGGCAGCTGTGGGAAGACCGTGACAGAGAAGGGTCAGTGCACTGGTGGAGAGGAAGAAGGCTGTCATGCGGGAGGGTGATGGGGGAAGCAGGTGACAGGAGACAGCAGGAGGGGAGGGGAGACAGGTATAGACCCCCACATCGCCATTCTCAAAGATGATCCGGCACTCTCAAGTTAAGTATGGAGACCCAGGCCCATCCCAAACACCTTTGTGGCCCCTCCAGGGTCTTCATTTTTGCTAACCAAAATGTACTTCTCTTCCAATCAGTTGTTCCTTAAAACTTTCCTTGGGCTTGGCTCCCAAACAATCTTAAGACTCAGAAGAAAAGTCTTCCATGCCAGGTCTTTGTTCAGGAAAGAAAGAGCATACATTGAGCACCTATGATGGGCTAAGGAATGTTCCGGGCCTCTCAGTCTTCTTACCTCATTTACTGCCCAACAATCTATGAGGTAAGTAATATTAACTTCCCTTTGGATAATTAAGAAAATAGAGACTCAGAGAGCACAGATAACTTTCCCAGAGTCAAACACTGAAGTCAGGTTTCTGAGCTGAAAGTCCTGATCTTTTATTCCATAATGGTCAGACCACAAACAGTCAGGGTCTGTTTTACCCGGCTTGTTAGAATCTCAGGAAACCACTTCACTGTGCAGAGTGATACAGTTTTAGGCAGCAGCGAGCCGAAAATTGCAGAAACCTCTCTTCAACTGAGTGTGGAGTTCATTACACTGCAGGGAGCTCTTAATATCTTCGGCACCGCGAGGCAGCTCTACGCTGCCTGAGTAAAGGAAAGAACGGACACCCCTCCCTAAAAAGGTGAAGGAAAGTCTTTGCTAACTAAATACTGCAGATAAGTGTCTTCCCCATTTGGCTGCAATTACCTGGCTCCCAAGTTACGTCATTGCTGGTGAAATGGTTAACAAAATAATGGTAATGATACCGATGGTAAATTAAAGGGAGATAAAAGGAGCTCAGTGTACTGTTCAATTTCCCACTTGGGGACTACTCCTAAGTTGTGCTCTTCAGCTTCCCACTGGGAATTTCCACATGTAAATAATATGCCTGATTGAAACTGCAAACTTCAGGTTTTTCGTGGCAAACACTAAAATCTAAGCTTGGGACTGGTCCCCTCCTATCCCAAGGCTAATGTCAGTGAAGATGAATACCCCCACCTCCCCGAAATGTTCTGATGAATTATGTAAATAGAGACAAACCTCTCATAGGGCTGACCTCTGCCACAGAAATTGACATCCTCCTGCCCTAGCCAAACCAAGTGGAAAATTGGATTTAAAGGAAAAGGATCAGGACTTCATTACAACTCAGAGGCTTTGTGGTGTCTGGATTCTGACCACTGCAAATTGACTTAACCCAACCAAGAGAAATTACCAACAGATGTGACAAGGGATTAATGTGGCAAGTGGGGTCCGTTCATGTCATAGCAAGTTCTTACCTTCCAGAGCCCTTTATTAGTATTCCAGTGACAATTGTTTGTTTTCTTTTTTTTTTTTTTGAGACAGACCCTCAAGCTGTCCCCCTGGGTTGAGTGCTGTGGCATTACAGCTCACAGCAACCTCCAACTCCTGGGCTCAAGTGAGTCTCCTGCCTCCGCCTCCCAAGTAGCTGGGACCACAGGCGCCCGCCACAACCCCTGGCTATTTTTTTGGTTGCAGCCGTCATTGTTGTTTGGCGGGTCCAGGCTGGATTCGAACCCGCCACCTTAGGTGTACGTGGCTGGCTCCTTAGCCGGTTGAGCTACAGGTGCCGAGCCAATTGTTTGTTTTCTTAACAGGATGCCCTACAGAGAGAAGGAGGGCCCTGGGTTTAAAACCTTGCTTTGCCGCTTATTAACTGTGATTTGGGACGTGTTACTGAAAATCCTGTCTGAGTACCAAGTTCCTCATCTTAAAGGAAGGTTAAACATAGTACCTTTTGCAAGGTAGCTTTAAGAAACAGGAAGGGAACACAAGTAAAAGTGTGGTGTCTGACCCAGACTCTGCCCAAAGAATGGGGACTGTTCTGATCACTATTAGCTGCACAGTAAAGGTTGACTCTGTTTCACAATGAATATAAATTGAATTTTAGGATCATTTTTTAATACAATTTGAGATCCTCTTTGATCTTGAAAGGTTCTACAAAATGAAGTTGGTTTTTAAAAAATTATTGAACTGTTACTAGCAATGTAATTTGGAGCAGATCGTACTCTCACAGGGTCTTAGTTCCTCATTGGTTTAAATGAGATAACACTCTGAGATAAAACTATAAGACTCTCAGTAGAAAATATAGAACAAATTTTCCTCATCAATTAGACAATTTCTTTCTTTCTTTCTTTCCTTCTTTCTTTCTTTCTTTCTTTCCTTTCTTTTCTTTCTTTTCTTTCTTGCCTCAAACTCCTGAGCTCAAGCAGTCCACCTGCCTTGGCCTCCCAGAGTGTTAGGATTATAGGTATAGCCACTAAGCCCAGCCTCAATTAGGCAGTAAATTCTTAGTTATGACAACAAATGTGCAACTGATAAAAAGAGAATATTGACAAGTTGGACATTTTAGAATTAGAAACTTTTATGCATCAAATGCTATCATCAAGAAAATGAGATGACTACGCCTATGATGGCAAGAAATATTTGCAAATCATAGATCCTGATAAGGGACTTGAATCTAGAATATATAAAAAACACAACTCAATAGAAAAAAGACAACCAATCCAAGTTTTAAAATGAGCAAAAGATTTGATTTGCCATTCCACCAAAGAGAATATATAAATGACCAATAAGCATGGGGAAAGATGCTTGATCCCGTTTGGCTGCCAGGAAAATAGAAATCAAAACCATAATGAAATATTACTTTATACTCACCAGAATGACTTGAATAAAAAAGGCAATAGCTGGTGGTGAGGACTTAGAAAAGTCAGAACTCTCATCTTTTGCTAGTATAGATATAAAATGCAGCCACTTTGGAAAACAGTTTGGTAGTTAACCTACAGACTACACATAAAGTTACCGTATGAAGGAATTCTCTTGATAACCAAGAGAAATGAAAACACGTTCATATAAACACTTGTACTTGAATGTCCATAAGATAAGGTGACCAGATGTCCCGCTTTTGGCAGGACAGTCCCAATTTTTAACAATTTGTCCTGAGTCCCACTGTGTTTTTAAAAAGTCCCGATTTTTGGAAAGAATGCACAACAAGCTAGGGAACAGCAGTAGAATGGGAAGGGAATATACAGTTTTCAGCTGCCATGTGGCTATTTTGTCAGGACATGAGTTTTATATTATTTTTATTAATTTTATAATGTTAAACTTTAATAATAAATAATTGTTGAGAACCGATTATTGAGAACTGCTTATTAAAATTTGCATTGTTGATCAGTTGTTAGAATTTGACGAGAAATATGCCAAAGAATAAAATAATGCTATACATAATTTTTTAAATATATTATATTTGTAAATTATACTTGTGGTGAAACTTTTAAAAATATATTACAATACTATTTTTGCATTCTACAAAAATTTTTGTTGCTCCATATAGACCAAATTTTTAATTAAGAAACCCCACCTCCCACCCCCATCAGTGGTGTCCCGTTTTACCAATGTTAATAATCTGGTCACCTTACCATAAGAGCATTAGTCATAATGGCCAAAAAGTGGAAATTCAAGGCTTGGCGCCTGTGGCTCAAGCAGCTAAGGTGCCAGCCACATACACCTAAGGTGGCAGGTTCGAATCCAGCCTGGGCCCGCCAAACAACAATAATCACTGCAACCAAAAAATAGCCAGGCGTTGTGGCGAACGCCTGTGGTCCCAGCTACTTGGGAGGCTGAGACAGGAGACTTGCTTGAGCCCAGGAGTTGGAGGTTGCTGTGAGC
>NW_003852396.1:49147039-49156243 GCF_000181295.1 Otolemur garnettii
GGAAATTCAAGTGTCTGCCAACTGAAGATGACCTTGAAAATAATAGTCTAAGTGAAGGAATCCAGCTGGTACTCAGTAAATCTGTAGATGCAGAGAGTGGGTTAGCAGTTGCCTGAGACCAAGAGGAAGGGCTCAGGAGAAACGGGGTGACTGCAGATGGGTCTGGGGCTTCTTTTGGGGGTGACGGAAACCACTCAGATTATGGCAGTGGTTGATCAACTCTGTAAATATACTAAAACGTCATTGAATTGTACATTTTTTAAAAAGTAAATGATCTAGATAAGATGATTTATTTGGATCTTGCCTGATTTAATGCCGTGGAATAGAAACACATCTTGACATGGCTAGAACATGTCAAGCTAGAACACAAGGAAGGTAAAGGAATTGGGTAACTGGGCTCGTGTACAGCTCTATTATATTATACACATCCTATTCAAGTATTGCAATTCTATTATAAAAATTAGCTACTTCATAAATCAGCTGCTGCATGTGCTAATTGGTAGCTGAGCACTTAGTAACCACTGACATTTGGTGGAACGTGTACCATGTCCCTGATCCTGTTCTGAGCACTTTCCACAGATCTCTTAATCTTCACAACAGCTCTCTAGAGCTTCAGACCAGCAACTGAAGCTCAGAGGGTTGCAGAGATAGAAGGGCAAGGGCAACAGAGGTAGCTTGACTCCAAAGGCTGTGCTCATGACCTCCTGCTATCCTGCCTTGCTCTGCAAAGTGTGTGCAAATAGCTAAGTTAAAGACAACCTCATCGCGCTCCATTTCTTAAAAGCAGGAAGTGTGATCATCTCACTGTTTTAAAGCCTTGAATTCAGCTTTTCTTATGCTCAGGCAGGCACTGCCATTTGCTTGCAAGGCACACACTCCTGGCTTCCTGGGGCTAGATGTGTTCCTCTTATCTGAGCCAGGCTGACTGGCTTTTTTTCTTTTTTAAATGTCGGTAATCCAGCAGCTTCCCAGCAGGACCCTGGAGCACTGGGTGGCCCCACACCTGAGAAATGTGCTGCAGAAGCCCTAAAGAAGGCAGATTTCAAAGTGTGCTTATTTGTTTTTCTTCTCACTTCCCAGCCACAATGCTTCTTAAAAAATTCTCAGATTAATCTGAGGCACAAATGATTAGGTTACATTGTTTGTGTTTGTTAGGTAAAGGTCAAGTTGTAGCTGAGCCCTTCACCCAGGGGTGTGCTATACACCCCTGCATTACACCCATCAGGTGAGAGTTTATCAATCCTACTTCCTCCTCCCTCCCCAGCACTTGAATTTAATTTTTTCTCTCAAGTGGGGATGCTGGTTTGCAACATAGTAATTGTTCCACAGCCAGTGATTCCTCCACCATAAACACAGGAGTATGATTCTGGGCATGTAGTGAGCAGTAGGAGACGACAGATTGTTCAGGCCCAGCCTTTCCAGCAGGCATGGCCTTTCCGTCTGGCTGGTCCTTGAGATAGAGCTGGTGCTATTGAGTTCCTGCCTCTTCCCTGCCCTCCTCTTCTGGCCCACACTGGGTGCCCAACCCTTACACTGCTGTCAAGCTGGGGCCCGAGCCCAAACGCAAAGGAAGCTGCACAGAAACATCCAAATGCTGCTCATACCCCCAAATCCTCAGTCTAGCTTTGGAACTTACCATGGGGACAATGAAGGTCAGAGCCTGGCCCTGGCCCCGGCCCCGTGATATAGCACACACCTATGTGGGGCTGCCTGAGAGCACTGAGCTTCTGTGAATGCTCAGCCTGCCGTGCAGGCCTCAGGAGTTCTGTATGGTTCCCTGGGCTCAGTGCACGGCTTGGGTCCTCACTACAGACAGCTGGGCCTCTGTGTGAACACCTGGGCCTGTGGTCATGCTAGAGGCCCATGCACCTGCAGGTGACTCCTTGATAACACCATGCCTGCCGGAGGACACAGGGACACCAGTCTGGGCTCCTGCTTCCCGGAGGCCTTTAATATGCAGTTCTAGAAAAGGTGCTCACAGCCTGGGATGGTCCAGAACCTTGGAAGAGAGGTTGGCCTGGCATGTGGGTAGCAGACAGATGATGGAATGTGTGCAAAGTCAGCCTGCCTTTCAGGAAAAGAGACCTTACCCCCCAAGGCCAGGCCTCAGCAGGGACGGGCCCAGCCTTTTCTCTCTCTTTCTCTTCACAGCCCTTCTCACTCCAGCCCTGCCTTTCTCCCTTCTCGGCGGGATCCCCTTCCCCTATCTTGCCTTTCATTGTCTTTCCTTGTAATCCATTTGTGTTGCTATAAAGCAATACCGGAGGTTGCATCATTTGTAAAGAAAAGAGGTTTGATTTGGCTCACAGCTCTGTAAGCTACGTGAGAAGAAAGGCATCAACTCAGCTCAGCTTCTGGGGGGACCTCAGGCTGCTTCCACTCCTGCAGACAGTGCAGGAAGGGGGAGCAGGGGCTGTGTGCAGAGATGCATGGTGAGCAAGGAGTGGGGGAGGGGCCAGGCTCTTTTTACCAGCCACTCAAGAGAACTAGAAAGAGTGAGAACTCACCCCAGGGAGGGCATTGATCTACTCAGGAGGCATCTGTCCCATGACCCACTTCTCTTAAGCCCCACTTCCAACACTGGGGGTCAAATTTCCTCATAGATTCCACAAAACAAAGATCCAAATGGTAGTCTCCTTCCCACTGTCCTCCTCTGCTGCTTTAATCTGTTCTTTCCTTTTTTTTCCCTTTCCTTCCTCTCCCAGTTTCCTCTCTCTCTCCCCCATCTCTGTCTTCTGCTATCTGTTTTCTCTCTTTTTCTCTAAGTCCACCTTCTCCTACATCTGCCAGGGCTCCTTTCCAGGAGCACACACAGGACCCCTGGCTTGGCCTGGTCTCCGCCTGGGTCCCTGCCCAGTACACATGGTGTTGTGACCAGCTGCCATGGCTCAGTGCACCTTCAGACCCGTAGGTACCAGTGGCCCCTTTGGAAGCACACTTTCTTTGCAGATAACTGGCACGTGCATTGACGAATTGCCAAGGTCTGAGTTTGAAAAAAAAATCTTGAATCTAAAACCGGGCTGATATGATGACCTTACGGGGGTGGCAAAGCATCAGCCCTGAACCCTGACCACCCCCATCCCGCAACACTTGCTGCCCTCCTCCAGGGCTGGGAGGGTGGGGAGAGGATGCTGAGCGCAACCTTCGGGTTCCCTGTCTGCAAATGATTTATCTCAGAGGTCTGCAGGGCCACAGGGCCACGCTTGCTCACCACACCACACCTTTCTACCTGGCTAGCTGGATCTGCTAGGTCAGACTTACTGCTCCAAGCGTTCCTTTCTTCCTTATCTGGTCAGGTAGCCTGGAGAGTAGGACGACCCTGGCCATGCAGAGCCAGCTCAAAAGGCCAATCAACCATGTCCAAACCCCATAAGAAGGGGTAAGAAAGCATCTTCACGGGCCAGAGGTAATTTCCTTTTCCAGGACTCCACTGGACTCCACCTGCATGTTTTGATAAACCACCTTAAGTGGGTGGAGGTGGTGAGACCTCCCAGGAACGTTTGTTTGAGTGACAAAGGTGAATGCTGCCTGCACACCTGGGAAAATGAGTTGGGTGGACTGGAGGGGAGGCAGGTTTGGGCCGCAGCTGACCACTTGGACAAGGGATGCTGAGCCTTGCCTGTTGTCTGTCTCGGCCTTTGCCTCACTGGGCTCAGTCTGTGAGTACAAAATATCTGACGGAAGCACAACTGATTCTCAGGCTCCCAGGACGGCTCAGACCAGGTCTGGCTGTGTGGCTGCCTCAGGCCCCTGCCCACATCCCCTTGTCCAGGCCTCCCTTTTCGTGTTTGAAGAATGTGGGACTGGACTTTATGGGTCTGACTGGCTGGATCAGGCTGAGTCCGTGCTGTGGCTCACTCTGAAACCAAGGCTGAGGGATGGAATTGGAAGCTCTTCCGCACATCTTCCTGATGGTTCTCTTGGGTTCATTTATCCCTCACTGTCTCTCTGATTCTGGCCTAAAAGAACTAGGCCACGATCTGATGATCAAAGCAACTGGTGCAAGACAATTGCTTTGATTTGCTGTTGGCTTCAAATCTGGATTACCAGTTGCCTTTCTAATTAAACCTCTCAGAGCGCAGAATTTAAAAACTCACAGGTCTCAGGGGCCTTAAAATTACTAGTCCTTACCATTCTGTCTTAAGACTTCTTTTATAAATAAAAAGCATAACACCTTTACTGTCCAGAGATTAAATTTGTAAATAATATAAGCTACATATGCACATGATTTTTTTGGTTTTTGGGGTTTTTTTTTTGTTTGTTTTTTTAGACAGAGTCTTATTATGTTGCCCTGGGTAGAGTGCCATGGTGTCACAGCTCACGGCAACCTCAAACTCTTGGGCTTAAGTGATTCTCTTGCCTCAGCCTCCCAAGAAGCTGGGACTATAGGCCCGCCACAACACCCAGCTATTTTTTGGTTGTAGTTGTCATTGTTTGGCAGGCCCAGGCCAGGTTTAAACCCACAAGCTCCAGTATATGTGGCCGGTGCTCTAACTGCTGAGCTATAGGCACTGAACCATGCACATGATTTTTAAAAATTATTATTAATTTAATGTTATAGCAAGGGCTGCCTAGAAAATATCCAGCTATTATTAATACTGCTTCTCATATTACATGGCTGGATATTTTCTAAACAGCCCTCTCTAGGAGACATAAAAAGAAAAGTAAGTCAGTGTAAAATAATATATATTTTACTATGGAAATGTTTGAGTACAGCCCAACTAGAAACGTAATAAAGTAGTCAGAAGCCTAATTCTATGCATAGAATCACGTGTATGCCTGTACATAGACTCATACATGATGGAGCATGGATATAGCTGTACAAAGAATCATTGACTGCAAGAGCACATGGATGTAGGCATGTCGTGTTGGTGACTCAGACACCATAAACAGTGTTGGTTTTCTAAAATGAGTTCCAAAAGAGTTTAAACAACTCGTGGTTCAACAACGAAAAACAAAGGATCCGGAATTTCACCTCTAAGCACATGCCCAAGAGAAATAAAAGGATAGGCCCCCACAAAGGTTTGTGTAAGCCTGTTCACAGCAGTATTATTCCCAAGAGCCCCAAACTGGAGCCATCCAAACGTCCATCAGCTAGCGAGGGGGTGAGCAAGTGTGGCCTCTGGCCATGGAACACCATTCAGTGATAAGAAGAAACAAGCTACCAGGACGCGGTATAACACGGAGAAAGCTCCAAAAACAGTCTGCTGAGTGAAAGAGGAGAGAAAGAGGCTGCGTATGAAATGATTCTGTGTATGTGAGATTTCTAGAAAAGACAAATCTACAGACACAGTGAGCAGGTCGGCGGTTGCCCGGGCTGGGCGGGAGCAGGACTAGACGGCACAGAGGCACGTGGGGCTTAGAGAGCAAGGGAAATGTTCTGAAAATGGACTGTGCAGGCAGTTGCCCAACTTTGTCAAATTTACCAAAATCATTGAATTGATTAAACACTCTTTCACTTAAAAACAAATGGATATTACAGCATGTAAAAACATACCACAATCAAACTGTTTTCAAAGATATGCAAGAGGCTCAGCGTCTGTGGCTCAAGCGACTAAGGTGCCAGTCACATACGCCTGGGCTGGCAGGATTGAATCTAGCCCAGGCCCACCAAACAATGATGGCTGCAACCAAAAAATAGCCGGGTGCGTGTTGTGGTGGGCGCCTGTAGTCCCAGCTTCTTGAGAGGTGGAGGCAGGAGAATCGCTTGAGCCCAGAAGTTAGAGGTTGCTGTGAGCTGTGATGTCATAGCACTCTACCCAGGGGGACAGCTTGAGCCTCTGTCTCAAAAAAAAGATGTGCAAGGAAAAAGACATGTCTCCCTTGATTTATATGGTAAATGTGTATATTCATATAATGTGTCTGTTCATATTTAAAGCAGCGCTAGTTCCTATCTGACCAGAGTCAGGTGATTATAACCAAGGGCAGTTTTCTGCCCATGTGAGTGTCCACTAGGATATATGACAGTTGGAGGACGAGGGATGGTTCTTCACTGTGGGCAACACCCTGTTTACTGCAGGGTTACCTGGCAGCCCTCCCTCCTGCCCACTCATTGCCAGAAGCAGCCTCTAGTCATTGTGAAAACTGCCCCACAGGTTTCCACATCACCGCTGGGAAGGGGTTTCCCTGAGAATCCCTGAGATAGTCCAACATCACATGAGGAAACTGAGGCCAGGCAAGGGGCAGAGACATGCCAAGCGCCACAGAGTGAGCCAGTGCTTATCTAGACTGAACCGGAGCGTCCTAAACCGCAGTTCAGACCCCGAGGCCCCTCCCAGGCCTCTTCACTCCTGCTTTTCTTCCTCTCCGGACTTCACTCTTGTACCTAATATGAAAACAGCTCAATCTCATTCAGAGTTCTGGAAAAGGCAGGCAGGGTCCAGAAAGTGTGGGAATTATACAAGCTCATGAAAGCTGCTTGCCGGCTGTTTGAGCAGTGGCAGGCGGCTTTCTCTGCGAGTCCCAAATGTGAAGCTGTGGGGAGCGTGTGGGTGTCCAGCTCCTGCCATGCAGGCCGCAGTGCCAACCTCTCCTCCCATGGCAGACCTTGGTAGTTGACAATGGTGCACTACCCTTTTGAGATTAGATGCAGACTCTCTCAAGGCCGCCATGGTCAATTGACGGAAATTCGTGGAAGAGACAATGTTACCATCCTGGGGTGCTAGATCCAAAGAAAGGAAACAGGCTGGGTGCAGATCTGAGACAAAGAACCAACATTAGTCCAGAAGTTCAGCCAGGAGAGGAGGAGAAGGCCTCTGGGTGTGATCAGCAAAGGAACAGACAAAAATGAAAGACTGACAAGGACATTGGAAACAGAGTTCCAGGCTCTAATTCAGACAGATGGGTCCTCAGAGAGCAGATGCTCAGTGGCTGTTCGATGAATGACACTGAGGGAAGAACAGGACTTCCTGTCCTGGTTTTATCACTACCTCTCGTTGGAGCCCGGGCAGGGGTGTGCTGCTCCCCAGAGAGAGGTCAGAATTCACAGGCCTCTGAAGCTGACCTCATAGCCCAGGCTCTTTGGAGAGTCCTCAACCCTGATTAAAGGAGTTTAACCATTAAAGGAGTTTAACCATTAAAGGAGTTTAACCCCAGGGCTTCCTCAGCACAGCTGGGAGTGGTTGGACTCACACAATGTCTAAGAATTGAGGCGCTAGACTCCAGCGGCCAAGTGCACAGACTTTGGAGTCAAACGTAGATTTGGGTCCTCAGGCTTGCCAGTGACTAGCTTTGTGATTTTGATCAAAGTGCTTCTGTGAGGTGTTTTTTTCTCTATCTTTTCATGGGATCTAATTCACAGGGTGTTGTGAAGATTAGATGAATGAACGATTTGGCTCATCACCCTGTCACCTCTTCCCCCATTTGAAAATAGCTGTGCAATTTAGTCAGGGCGGCCTATACCCCAAGCTCCGGGATAGGCCAGGATTGATCTAATCAGTCAGGATATTCCCAGCCCTACAGCTACCCGGATTGGTTCAGGGATGAGGTGCCTAGGCTGTGCCAATCAGCACGTGTGTTTCTCTTGGTTAGTCCAGAGTAAAGCTCAGAAATGTGTAATAGTACACTACTCTCTCTCCTCCCCCCCTTCTTTGCCTGTCCCCCTTTTTTGCTCCTCCCTCTTCCTAAAGATAAATGAGGACTCAGGCCCCAGCCCCTGCCAGCAGCTGTTTTGCATCTGTAAGTAAATCGGCCTGAGGAATGTCAACACCTGCAATGGGGCAGCACCTTCATCAAACCTTACCCCATCCGTAGATGTTTTAAGCAACATCTGAGCTGGGTTTTCTCTTACTCAAACCAGAAAGAGTTAGCAGGTGTGAGTCTTCAGTAAATGCTACCAATCAACACTGTTAGCATGATAATCAAGAGGATTATGAACTGAGACCCAAAAGAGAATTTGACATTTTCAGCACATGCTATAGCAACAAATTCCCAATGGTATTCATTTATTTCACCGACTCAAGCAAACGAATTCAACAAATAATTATTGAGTCCCTAGTATGTGACAAGCCCTGTGGTACATGCCGGGTTATGGTGGTGAACTAGAAAGCCATGGTGCTGCCCTCTCGGAGCTTATCTAGAAATTAGCTAAGAACTTAAAAGTGTGATGAGTGTCAAGATAGGGGAATTCTAGCAGGAATGGCAAAAGGTCCTGAGCCACTGGTTAAAAAGCCTTAGTCCATCCCCACACCTCTGAGAAGTCTCCTTGCTGAGCTGAAAAGGGAGACCTGCACCCTCAGAAGCATGGGCATATTTAAAGGGAAAATCTCACAAATGAGAAAAATCTATGTCAAAGTTATATAATTTTCAGTGTGGTATCAGGATTTCCTCCTCCTCTATCTTTTTCTACCTCCTCACTTGATCTTTCTGCAAGGCCCCAGCAGAAACGCTGTACGAGGCTCCCTAACCAAGGTAGAAGCCTGCTTTCTTCCTCCTGGGACCTTGACTCTGTTTTCCTTAATATCACATCCCATTTTACTCCTTTAGTTATGCTGGGTCTCTTGGCTTCCTACTGTCCACTCTCCTGGCTGACCATCTCCTTGCCTTGTCCTGCAGGGTCTGGACTCTTTGTACTTATCTCTATAATTTTGAAGTTATTACATTACTCTAAGAGCTTTCTCTATGCTTACCTATATTCCCACTGGTCTACAGTGGCTTATGAGGATTCTAAAGAGAATTCAGTTAATTCCTAGCCCTTAGCCTAGACTTGCTTGGTTCCTAAATAACTTACTACATTCACATAATGGGGTTAGTGCCTTCTCCTGATTCAAAACCTTCATTTCGAAAAAGAAAAAAAAATGCTGTTATCTCATCTTCCCCAGCCTTGCCTTTTCTTTTAGTATGTATTTGTAAAACAATAACACATTTAAGGGGAAAGCAAACAGTCTAGCACTTGGTAAGTAGAAAGTAAAAGCCTTTCCCCCACCTCCCCAGCCTCTCTCCCAGAGGCAGCCATGCTTTCACTTGGATGTACAGCCTACAACCTAGGGGAGTCACGTGGGCTCTTAAGGCAGGTCGCCTGGTTTCAAACCCCTGTTCTATCACTTTCCTAACCATAGACTTTGAGCAATCCAGCTAACCTGCTTACGCCTTGGTGTGTTTACCTATGAAAGTAAAGTAACAACAGGACCCACTCGTGGAATTACAGTGGGAGACAACAAAAAAAGTATAAGTAAAGACTTAGAACAGTGGCTCGGCGCCTATAGC
>NW_003852396.1:49156401-49227977 GCF_000181295.1 Otolemur garnettii
CTACCCAGGGGGGATAGCTTGAGGCTCTGTCTCAAAAAAAAAAAATATTGACCCTCATTTTCAAAGCTTCAGCAAACCGTAGGTAGGTAGAAAAAAAAAAAAAAAAAAAAAGACTTAGAACAGTAAGTGGCCCTTGGTTAAAGGCTTAATGAAAGCTTATTATTGTTATTATTAAATATTATTTTTAGTAACAGCTATGTAGGGTTCCACAGCACGGATGTCTCTTACTAATATCCCTCGTGCTTTATAGATTCACTACTCCAAATTTATGATCCAATACCAAGAACAAGTATTTGCAGTTGGGGCCCCCTGGAAAATCAAAAATGGATGGTTTTGGTTTTCTTATTTGGAATCCAGCGATGTTGCTCATTAAAGCTTCCTGGTGTCCGTCCACGTGCTGGCTAGAAGGTACTATAAGAGGCGATTTTCTAGCAAGGACCGCTTCTTTATTCTTCAACACATAAGGATCTCCAAACAGGCACCGTTTCTTTCCTCCCAGTTCTGAGTGTGGGGCAGCCAGCGCCTTGGATAATGAACTCTGCCATGAACTGAGCTTATTACTGATTAGAAATACTGTAGTTCTTTCTCTTTGTTTTTCAACATGTTGGGCTGGCAACACTCTCAGTTCATAGCAGATTAAAGTGACCACAAAGTGAGTTTGTTTAAATAGTGTTTTTTTTTTTTTTTTTTTCCTGGAGAAAAAGAGGAAAAAGAAGCAACCCAGACCAGATGGATCTAAATTGAACACACTTTTCTCGGCACTTAATTTCCCTTGCACGGAGCGCAAAAGGCCTTTTGGGAATACTTCTCAAGCAATGCCTGGTGTTTTAACCATTCGACAGCCGTTAGCCATATTGAGCCCCACAGGGCTCCGCTCCCCACTCCCCACCGAGGAGCCCAATCAGAACACCCATTTACCCCATAAAGTGTCCTGTAAAGTAGCGCCAACCAATCTTTCCCGATAAAGACAGACCCCAAGCAATGCTCACCTCTGTGCTCGGCAGAGCCTTGATCTATAGATGAGAAGAGAGAGAGAGATGGAATATAGTCCCTTGGAAGCGAATTTTCCATCCACCCCAGATGTCCACTCCTCTGTTGTCACCTTTCATTAGTGGGGTCACAGGCAGATCAGTAGGGACAGAGTTCTCAGACATTGTTTTCTTTTTCACCTCTTTTTTTTTTTTTTGAGACAGAGCCTCAAGCTGTTCCCCTGGGTAGAGTGCCGTGGCATTACAGCTCACAGCAACCTCCAACTCCTGGGCTCAAGCGAGTCTCCTGCCTCCGCCTCCCAAGTAGCTGGGACCACAGGCGCCCGCCACAACACCCGGCTATTTTTTGGTTGCAGCCATCGTTGTTTTTGGCGGGTCCGGGGTGGGGATTCGAACCCGCCACCTTAGGTGTACGTGGCTGGCGCCTTAGCCGGTTGAGCTATAGGCGCCGAGCCTCACCTCTTATATTCAATCAGCCGTCACATTAAGTCTACTCTGATGAGTCTTGCATCCGTCCTAAATTTAGCATCTTTCTGTCTGGTTTCTAGTTCAACAAAGTATAGTGGGATTAGTGGGTACTTTGTTGACACTCAGTCAACAGCACAAATCCTGACACCACTACTTACTAATCGTATGACCTCTGCCAAGTCGCTTAACCCCACTTGTTAAGTGTTGTTGGTCTTATCTTTTAAAAGGGGAAACCAATGCCTGACGTATAGTGCTGCAGTGGAGATTAGACAAGAGCTGAATTATCACACACGTGTCCAGCACTGTTGATACCTACTAGGTGCTCAATAAATGTCTGTTGGACGGATGAGGAGGAGACAGAGATTTTTAGTTAAATGTGATGGAATTGGCATATACATTTACTCCTTTTCACAACCACACTAAAATGATGATGAAGGGATTAGAAAAACAAGTCTAAACCAACAAGCACACACAGATTCAAAAAGCACAGTCTTGATCTGTGTGATGATGAATGCAGTGGAAACAAAAGAAAAAGCTCGGAACATAACACCTCTGTATCCATTACCACTTGTTGAGCAAAACTACCCTAAAACTTTGATGACTTAAAAGGCATTTTAATCGCTGGTAATTGTGTGAGAAAGTTGGGCTGGGCTCAGGTGGGTGGGTGTGCTATTGCTATTAACTGAGCTCACTCCCATGCACTCAGCTCTGCGGATAGCTGATATCGCAGGGTGCTGGGTTCTTCTGGGATAGTTTGGCTTCGCATTGTCCAGGAGACTAGCTTTTGCTGCTTCACTTGGTGGCCTCTGGTTTCTAGCAGCTGGAAAGTAAATAATTCCCAATGCAGAAGCCTGTGTTCACCTCACATTTACCAATAGCCCAAGGCCTTTAGCCCAGTTCAGTGTGGCAAGGAGCTACACAAGCTCACAGGTGCCTTGGTTCATTGGGGGATATTTCTACCATAATCTACCATGACCTCTGAAGTATTCTTACTCATTTCACCATCTTTCTCAGCTTAGGCGATCACGTCTCTGTTGCCTCTTTTTGATTGAGCCTTCCAGCAGTGCTGAGTCAAAGATAAATCAAAAGAAACAAAAACAAGTGGGCAAATAAAAGTGACTGAGCAGACCAGAGGAAATGGGAACCAAAGCCTGAAGGAGGGATTTGGAGGGAAAACCAAGAAGGACATTAGTTCATATAATAAAACCCTCCAGGTTCATCAAGTACATCTGAAATTCAGGGGGCAGGTGGGGCTAATGACAGAAGAATGAGTTGAAAGGTTGCATAAATCTTGACCCTCAATAATACATCTTTGTTCCTGCCCCAAACAATTAGGTGAATACCCATCTCATATCCCAGAGCCTGTCAGACTAAAGATTCTTCTCTTGGGATGCCAGGCACTGCTAAAGATGGGGGCATAACGTTGAATAAAGGCAGATTAAACAATTAACAGTAAGAGAGTAAGTTAGATGAGTAAATTAGACAATTCTACAACTGACTAATACGAATTCCAGAAAGAAGGAGAAGGAGAATTTATCAAATACGTCAATAAATTCTAATAAAATTTTCTAGGAATGAAGAAAATTAATTTTCATACGAAAAAGAACCACAGTGTACCTTGCAGAATGATTTTTTTAATAAAGATAAAACAGAAATTGTGAGATTTTAGTATAACAAAGATAAAGAGAAAATCATAAAGTCGAAGGAGTGAAAAGCTCAAACGAACAAAAAATAAAAATAGGTCATATAAAAAGGTTCAGAAATTCACATGCCATCGAACTTAGGGGCCACACTCAATGCTAGAGATAAAGGAGCAATGTCTTCAAAATAATGAGGAAAATGGTTTTTGTACTGGAATGCCATACTCACCCAAACTATAATCGTGGTGGTACATGAAGGCTATTTCAGATATTAAACATCTGAAAAAACTTATGTTACATGCATCCTTCCCTTGGAAGTTGTTACTGAGTGGCCAGAAAATAGGAAGACTTGAAAACCCAAAGCAAGCTACGCCTGTTATTATGTTACTGTCCTGCAGCTGCGAATGCACAATCATGTACTCTGCTGTGTGACGCTGGGGCTCAGACCGAAAATCTTTCTTCACCTTGGCCAGCTGGTTCTCAGTGAAGCTGTGCTAGTGGGGAAGAAAGCTGCTAGAGGGGGACTGGAGAGCTGCAGGAGGAGGAAGGGACTGGCTCCTGCCTGTCTGCTTGCTGTCTGTCTGCAGTTCCTGAGAGCATCACACAGGCAACTCTTGTCCCCCTGATGAAAATGGTTTCTTCCTAGAGCTACAGTTGAATCCAGCTTGCAGCATTCCCAGCATTTCCAGAATAACTTTCTGTGTTCTTCAGAAATACCAGCACCAATTAAGCCACCCTCCAGCCCTCTTGTACTGTAAAATATCTGGCATGGTTTCTGAAACCTGACTGATATACATGTATAGGGGACCCAATAGAGGATAAAAATAAGAATTCTGGCTCGGCGCCTATAGCTCAACCGGCTAAGGCGCCAGCCACGTACACCTAAGGTGGCGGGTTCGAATCCCCAGCCCGGACCCGCCAAACAACAATGACAGCTGCAACCAAAAAATAACCGGGCGTTGTGGCGGGCGCCTGTGGTCCCAGCTACTTGGGAGGCTGAGGCAGGAGACTTGCTTGAGCCCAGGAGTTGGAGGTTGCTGTGAGCTGTAATGCCACGGCACTCTGCCCAGGGGCACAGCTTGAGGCTCTGTCTCAAAAAAAAAAAAAAAAAAATAAGAATTCTAAGGATGATGGTGAAGGCAGCTCTAGTAGGTCGCTTGAATTGGTAGCCCCTATTGTTGACCTTGTCATATGTATATTCTTTTCAGATTCTTCGATCAAAACATGGAATCTGTTTTTGTACCCCTTGATTCTGGGCTGGCCTTGAAACTTGTTTGGCCAGTAGAAAGCCACAGAAGTCACAGTAATCCAGTTTCAATCCCAGCCTCGAAAGGCCTTGGATGTTCCTTTCCCTCTCTTCACCAAGAAGTCCACGCTAACCTGTTGGAGGGTAAGAAATCACTAGACATGCCAATAGCCAGCTACCCCCACCCCTGCCCTCAAGCAGAGCTGTTTAACTGAGCTGCAATTAACTTCAGACGTCTGAGGGAGTTCAGCCAAGACCAGGAGGACCTCTACTTGCGCTCAGCCCAAATTGCCAACCTGCAGAATTGCGAGTTAAGTAAATGTTGTTGTTTTTAAATGCTAAATCTCAGGGTGGTTGGTTGTGCAGAGAAGCTAATGATAACATGGGCCTAGAGAACAACCAATCCACGCATTGGAGCAGAGGGATGGAGGCCTCACACATGGGAGTATTCAAGAAAAAGTGGTAGCATTATAGAAGCTAATGTGTTTGACTGTATTAGAAGGACATTTACATTTCTAGTGAAGAGTTAAGTAATGGTTTACTTTTGTATTTTCAGAAAGCTAGGCAATTTGTTATCCAAAGCTTTGTACAAGAATGAAAATATAATCCTAATGTTTTAAATGCCTTACCTATAAATAGTATTCACATGGCCATGACGAAGCAAATAGTGAATATTGTTTAAAACTCAAATTATGACATAATGATATTGGGAGGCTCTGAGGAGGGGACTTGGGTGTACATGTGTGGTGGATGTGAGGGGATGACACAGGAGAAACCTACGTCCTACCTCCCATAGGTAGAGTCAGGAAGTAGCCTAACAATTAAGTCAGTTAGAGACATGGAGGAAACATCAGAAGAAGCAGCTCAGAGATAAAGTAGATGCCTCTATAGAGCAGCAACTGTTGGTGGAATGAATTGGGGCGAAGGAGAGTGGCTTCTTATCCAGGGTGTCCAACCTGTGGCCTGTGGGCCACGTGCAGAGTATTTGAGACCCTGTTCTCCTTATATCTGTTGTCAGGTATTATGAAAAGTATGCACAATACAACTTCCATTAGTATTTGTGTTTTTTTCTTTTTTTTTTTTTTGAGACAGGAGCTCAAGCTGTTCCCCTAGGTAGAGTGCTGTGGCATCTCAGATCACAGCAACCTCCAACTCCTGTGCTCAAGCGAGTCTCCTGCCTCCGCCTTCCAAGTAGCTGGGACCACAGGTGCCTGCCACAACACCCGGCTATTTTTTGGTTGCAGCTGTCATTGTTGTTTGGTGGGCCCGGGCTGGATTTGAACCTGCCACCTTGGGTGTACGTGGCTGGTGCCTTAGCCACTTGAGCCACAGGTGCTGAGCCAGTATTTGTGTTTTTAATGTGTAGCCCAAGGCAACTTTTATTCTTCCAATTTGTGGCAGAGAAGAAAAAGGTTGGATGCAATCTTGTGGAATTATTTGATATGACCTAATATGTCTATGCATAGAAATAAATTTCAAATTAATAAATTAATGGGCCTGACATGGTGGTTCAGAATCCTGGTGCTTTTGGAGGCCAAGGTGAGAGGATCACTTGAGGTCAAGAGTTCAAGACCAGCCCAGGAGACATACCATGACTCTGTCTCTTCAAAAAATAAAAAAAATTATCCAGGCGTGGTGGCACGTGCCTATAGTTCAACCACTGGGAAGCTGAGGCAGGAGGATTGCCCGAGCCCAGGAGTTTGTGGTTACATTGAATTATGATGATGCTACTACACTCTACCCGAATGAGAAAATGAGACTCTGTCTTCCTCTGTGCCTAAAATGCAAAGAATATGGATTACCTAGTAATTGCCAATTCACTATTGTGAACTTGAACCCCAAGGCTTGATTTCAGCAGTTCTGTCTTTTCACAATGCTATTTTTACTAGTGGAGATGAAAGCAATAGTCATCGGTAATCCTCATCAGGCTGCACAGCCCCTCCCTGCCAAATCCAAACATCAGGTCTAATCCTACCTCCTAAGAATGGTGATTCCATGCTCTCCACCACCGTGCTCCTGGAGGGGCTCGACACACGGTCATCCTTCACTGGACCACTGCAGCATCTTCCCAACTAGTTTTCCTGCCTTTCATCTTTTTTATTCCCCTCAAACATTCCTCACAGATGGCCTTTACATACAAGTCGTCTCCAGGTCATTACCTTCTCTAATATCCTTTACTGATTCCTGTTGGTCCTTAGGACACAGTGTCGCCTTGGGATGGCAGGCACAGCCCTTTGTGCTCTGGGCTCTCTGTCTCCTTCCTGCCTCATTTCTTGCCACCTGTGAAGCTTATCTCCAGCTATACTCAGCCTCTTCCTGCCCTCATTTTTGTCATGCTCTGGCTGCTTGCCAAATTTTTGCACGTGCGATTCCCTCTGCCTACAACATTATTCTTTGTTCTGGCAGACGCTGCTGGTTGTCTAATCAAAATCCAATTCTCTTCTTTTTTTGCCAACAGAATCCTGGAAATCCCTTGGTCTCAAAGAAGGTGGGTGCAAGGCCTAGTCAAAAAGTGGGCATAGAAGCCAGTTCTAGCTAATGATTTGTAAAAAGAAAAGATGTGGGGCGGCGCCTGTGGCTCAGTGAGTAGGGTGCCCGCCCCAAACCCGGCCCCAGCCAAACTGCAACAAAAAATAGCTGGGCGTTGTGGCGGGTGCCTGTCGTCCTAGCTACTTGGGAGGCTGAGGCAAGAGAATCGCCTAAGCCCAGGAGTTGGAGGTTGCTGTGAGCTGTGATGCCACAGCACTCTACCGAGGGCAATAAAGAGAGACTCTGTCTCTAAAAAAATAAAATTAAATTAAAAAAAAAAAGAAGATGTGGGACATCTGGAAAGATTTTCCCCTCCTAATAAGAGGAATGTGTACTAGCGAGAACTCCCAGCCCTGTATTCCTCTTGCTTTCTCCCCAGGAAATTGGTTGTGAGACCTGGACCTACAATAGCCTAATAGTAGAAAGGAAAGGGATGTTGACCAGACTCTTGACTTCTAGATTCTCTGCATCCCAGAACCTGCTTTCTACCAGACATTTTGTCATGTGGAGAAGTAAGCCCCACTTTGTTTATGCCACTGTTGGCATAAACATATGGTCTGTGTGTGTAGGGAAGGAAAACCTAGCTCAAGAATGATTGCATCCACGTATCTTCCAGCGAGTCTGCAAGTTTCTGTTCTTGCAGCTGAAAGCAGTTATGCTGGATACAGCCACGTTTCCCAGGCTAAATCCTGTCTGTCCTGCAGGACTCAGCAAAGTTACCACCTGGGCCAGAGGAGAGAGCTACTCACATGTTCCTCCACCCTCTGTGCCTGGAGTTTCTTTCATTACACCTGGCTCAAGGCACTAGCTCTGAAGCCAGACTGCCCAGGCTCATAGCCCAGCTCCACTACCTCCTAAGTGGTGAGCTTGGGCAAACTGCACATCCTCTCTCTGCCTCAGTTTCCTTATCTTTTCAATGGAGATGAGAATATTACCAACCTTGTCCAATCATCAGGGATTTTTTTTTTTTTTTTTTTGAGACAGAGCCTCAAGCTGTCCCCCTGGGTAGAGTGCCGTGGCATTACAGCTCACAGCAACCTCCAACTCCTGGGCTCAAGCGAGTCTCCTGCCTCTGCCTCCCAAGTAGCTGGGACCACAGGCGCCTGCCACAACGCCCAGCTATTTTTTGGTTGCAGCCGTCATTGTTGTTTGGCGGGTCCGGGCTGGGGATTCGAACCCACCACCTTAGGTGTACGTGGCTGGCGCCTTAGCCGGTTGAGCTATAGGCGCCGAGCCCAATCATCGGGGATTAAAGGACTAAGTAACGTACTTTGTACCTGGCTCCTAATAATCATTCAATTAAAGTTGACTGTTGTTAACACAGGCTTCATCTTACTCTTCTCACAATAGCTTATCAGTCCTCTTCCATGATATAGACTTCGTGAAGGTAAAGGGAGCATCTTTCAGATTTATTGCTATATCATTAGGATAATGTGGCCTACAGAGATGCCCAGTAAATGTTTGTTGAATGAATAAAGATATCATCACATAATGGGAGCAGTATATGAAAAGCAAAACAAGTTAAACATTAACCCCATTGGAAAGGAATTTTTTTTCACTTAAAGCCAATCGAGGAAGTTAATAATCAGCAACTCAGTGAGTTGTAGAAGTCTACAGCAGGAAAATTCCCCTTGTTGGCTCAAAGGACAAAATGCCCGTGTGCGTCTTAGGCCCCAGGCTATCCAGACTCACTCAGTCAAGACAAAAATCACCTAATCAGCCAAAAGATATTCCACAGTCAGTGTGCTGGGCCAAAAGTCTATAAGCATTTTTCCTTGGCCTTGTCCAAATCTGGCCTTCTAAAGATAGAGTCTGTAATCAAAGGTAGGTTGTGGAAAACAGCAATGAATCAAAGTGTGCCGACTCAAGATAACCGTTCCTCTAGCATGGTTCTTGTTTTGTTTTGACTGATAGTGCTTTATCCTGCCACTCAGAGTCAGCAGGGCAAGTTCCAACTCTCCATTCCTCACTTGGTTGGAAACCTATGACAAAGTTGTGTGTGTGTGGAAGGAAGGAAGGAAAATTTAGCTCGAGAATGATTGCATACAAGTATCTTCTGGTGAGGCTGCGGTTTTATTCCCTCCTGTCTGGCAGGTCAGACAGGGCAGAGTGCTCCCTAGGTCTTCAGAAAGCTTCTACCATTGATCTTCAGGATAATTCCCTTTCTTATCTCTTTCTTTTCCTTTCACCTTGAGCAATTATGGCATCTTTCTTTGCAGAAGCTCAGTAATTGGAAAACTGGTTTACCAATCCGGTAACTTTTTATTCCCTAAAGACTTTTGTTTTTCCCTTATCACACACAGAGCGAAGAGAAAGAAAAGAGAAAGAAAAAAGTATGTATTTTAATCAGATCTAGAAAGGTGAAATTAATTTTATTTAGTATTCCCACTTTTACCTTTTAAGAAGAACTCAAGGAAGGGCACAGAAAGTTGAACATTTAGATAATTCAGGGCGAAAACTGTATCAGTGACTTTCCATTACAAATGTATTTTACAAAGACTTATCTCTGAGTAGATTTTATAGGGTCTTTTCAGAAGGGTGTCAGCTCCAGGGGTCATTCCATAACAAAGAGAAATAATAATAATATTGGTAACAGCTCCTATTTACCAAGGATTGTAAATTCATTCACCGCCAGCAAATCCATGAGGTAGGTTCCATTATTGTCTCATTTTCAACAACGGAAACTAAAGCTTAGATTAAAAACAATTTTGCCAGAGAACTTGGAGCTAGTAAGTAGAATTAGCACCCTGAATTAGGTCTAACACCAAAGCCCATGAGAGAGGATACCTGGGAAGGGTGAACTCTAGAAGAACAGAGGTCTTCTCAAGGAGACCCCAAGGGTACAACTACAGGGTCCTCTCCATGGTGATTCAGCTGTTAGGAATTTGTAGACTTAACTTCCTGGGACGTGGAAATTTCTGCTTCTGTGAAATCCTGTAGTTCTGTGGGGGCTAGAACAGCTTCTCCTGCTTGATTCAAACTGGCCAATGAGAAGGGTACTCATGGGTTGGAACTTTCTGACTGGATTTAAAAAGGGAAAGACCAAACCAGTTGGGGAGCACGGCCATTTTTAATTCTTCTATGCTTTTAGCTCCGTCAGCTGAATAAAAGCCTTTTTCCTCTTAAATACGGTGTTTGGGTGCTCTTTCTCTCCATGGGTCCCATCTTCCTACAACATCCAGGCTCT
Source organism: Otolemur garnettii (assembly GCF_000181295.1). Classification (NCBI taxonomy): domain Eukaryota; kingdom Metazoa; phylum Chordata; class Mammalia; order Primates; family Galagidae; genus Otolemur; species Otolemur garnettii. The sequence goes on from NW_003852396.1 coordinate 49,166,461, forward strand.
AAGCCATTGTCTGAACCCATCTAACACGGTGATCAGTATAAGAAGCACCTTTGGTGATTATCTGGATCCATTTCAAAACTGCTTTCAGTTTTCTCAGGGTTCCTCCCACCTAAGTGCTCATGATCTGAGAAGCCTGCTTTTGGTCAATGAGGTAGCCACAAATAAAGGGCATAGGCAGAGAATGCAAAGTAGAGGTGATGCTTGCACTTTGTTTTCTCCAGAAGAGCGAGGGCTGTCTGAAAGGTTTCCAGCCTTGTAATGTAAAAAATAGAGACCTACATGGCTGGATACTTTCCAGTTAGCCCTTTCAACTTTAAAGACTGTAATTAGGCAAGTATAATATTAATCAGCATTTATTTGGGGGACACTTCATACATCTATCTTCCCCACCTGGCCACTGTACGCATTTCAGTTTGTAGGTCCTGTTTCTTTCTTTTTTTTTTTGAGACGGAGCCTCAAGCTATCCCCCTGGGTAGAGTACCATGGCATCACAACTCACAGCAACCTCCAACTCCTGGGCTCAAGCGAGTCTCCTGTCTCAGCCTCCCAAGTAGCTGGGACTACAGGCGCCCGCCACAACATCTGGCCATTTTTTGGTTGCAGCCATCATTGTTGTTTGGCAGGCCCAGGCTGGGGATTCAAACCCGCCACCTTAGGTGTATGTGGCTAGCGCCTTAGCCGGTTGAGCCATAGGCGCCGAGCCTGTAGGTCCTGTTTCTAAGCTGGAAGGGGATTCAAGAGATTTAGTCTAATGCTTTCACTGGTTTTTATTGGTTGGTTTAATTATATGTTATGCTGTTGTTTCCTTGTGCATTTTATGCCTAAGTATCAGCCAGCTCTCCCTAAGTTATGTTTCAGTAACAAACAGTCCATCAGTATTACCAGCTTACAACAATAAAGTTTCTTTTCTCTTTTTTTTTTTGAGACAGAGTCTCAAGCTGTCGCCTTTGGTGGAGTGCTGTGCCATCACAGCTCACAGCAACCTCAAAGTCTTGGGCTTAAGCAATTCTCTTGTATCAGCCTCCCAAGTAGCTGGGACTATAGGCACCTACCACAACTACCTAGCTATTTTTTTTGTTGTAGTTGTCATTGTTGTTTTAGTTGGCCCCGGCCAGGTTCAAACCTTCCAGCCTTGGTGTATGTGGCTGACACTGTAGCTGCTGAGCTATAGGGTTCACCCATGATAAAGTTTTATTTCTGGCTTAGATTACATATCCTTTAGGGGTTGGCTGTGGTCTGTGCTGTCTTCACTTGGGAATATAGGGTGAGGGGGCAGCTCCTGTATGGGAGACACTACTCTTATGGAAGAAGGAAAAAACAAAAGAACCATATGACGTCCTTAAGGGTTCTGCTAGGAAATAAGAGATCCCTCCCACTTACATTGTAGTGGGCAAAGCAAGTCACATGGCCAAGCCTGATGTCAGTGGTATATGAAGTTTCCTTTTCTATGGGAGAAAAAGTCTGAGGAAGGACAGCTACCCATTTCAACCACTATGATAATCTTCTGAATCGACTTCCTTCCAGCCTTTTTCTTACAAACCCCCCCATTTTGGGGGATTATCTAATTAATACATTCCCATTACAAAAAGTTCAAACGTACAGAAAATGTGAAGAGATAAAATGAAATTCAGTCCATCTCTTACCTTCACAGTCACTTACTGTTGACATTCACACTCTTTCCTTCCAGTTCTTGTTCTATGTAAGTCTTTTCTTCCATAATGATATTATATTGTAGGTTTTTACTGCTTACCACTGAATCTTACATTTTTTCCTATATCATTAAAAATGGCTTTATCATATTTTATTCTATGACTTTGCATCTTAAATTACTTGATATTCCTATTTTTAAATTTTGTTATCTAGATTATGTATCCTTGTGCATAAAATTGTGTTCCCATTTTGGGGCATTCTATTTCTGATTAACTTCGTTCATTTTTCAGATGAAAACCCCATAGTCAAGAAAGAAGTGTCCAGAAATAGAATATGGTCAAAAGGTGGCCAAATGCTAAAAGAGATTCAGAAAGGAACTACTGCAGAATTTAAATACGCACCTTTCTCCAGCCTTTGCCTGAGCCTTGCAAGCCAGGTTGATGCCAACACCCGCCATCAATGTGAGAGCTTCTTTTTGTTTCTAACCTTCCATGATAATTAAGTTCTGAAATCTTAATGAAACAAATATACCCCCAAACCCTAAATTTAATTATACTCCCTAGTAACTGAGAATATAGGGTGGAAAATGAGTATCTATTTTCTTACTTGTGTTTGTAGAGAGGAAATTTAGGATTGTAGAGAGGAAATTTAGGATACAACATCTAGATTTATGGAAATTTCAAATTTTGCCTGAGAGAGTCAAAGAATTAGTTTACTTGGAATATTAAAGACAAGATAAAACCTCTCAGGGTATATCAGTCAGAGTTCTCTGGAGAAACAGAACCAATAAGACATATAGAGATATGCAGAAAGAGATTTATTATGAGGGATTTGATCATATGATTATGAAGCCTGGGGAGTTCTACAACATGTTGGAGGCCCAGAAAAGCCAATGATGTCATCCCTGTCCAAATCTGAAGGCCTCAGAAACAGGCCTCCCTGTTGATGTCCAAGGGCAGGAGAAGATGGATGGTCTACCTCAAACACAGAGGGCAAATTCACCCTACCTCCCCAATTTTGGTCTATTCAGACCCTCCACAGATTGGATGATATCCACCCACAATGGTAAGGGCAGATCCTCACTCAATCTACTGATTCAAATGATAATCTCTACTTGAAACACCCTTACAGAAATGATGTTTTACCAGCTATCTGGGCATCCCTTAACCCAATCAAGTTGATGTATAAAATCAACTATTGCACAGACGAAACAATGATTATTGCAAGCTACTCCTTACCCCTCTCATGTGGAAGCAAGTGGTTATGTGCTGAGCTGGGAGAGGCATAACATAGGTGGGGAGAAACCTAAGAAGCTATTGCAAATTGGGATTTACAAAATCTTTGGAAATACCTCTTAGAGTCAGACCTGAACTGAGACATTATTGTGGTGCTAAGGCTGCTATGTGGCTAATTAAATCTCCCAAGATCTTGCCAAAAGACTGAAGGTTTCTAACTTAAATTATATTGTCCTCCAGAACTTAGAGTCCACTGGAGGGAGCACAGCCCTATGATCACCTTGTTTTTAATTTTTTTCCTTCAGATAGAGTCTTACTCTATTGCTCTGGGTAGAGTGCCATGGAGTCATAGCTCACAGCAACCTCAGTATCTTAGGCTCAAGTGATTCTTTTGCCTCATCCTCCCAAGTAGCTGGGACTAAAGGTACCTGCCACTACATCTGGCTAGGTTTTCCTGTTTTTAGTAGAGATTGGGTTTTCCTCTGCTCGGGCTGGTCTCAGACTCCTGAGCTCAAATAATCCATCTGCCTCAGACCCCAAGAGTGCTAGGATTACAGGTGTGAGCCACCATGTCCAGGATGAAAACCTTGTTTATGATGCAAGAGACTGATTTTGGACTTCTGCAGAACTATGAGAGAATGAATTTCTGTCCTTTAAAACCATCAAGTTTACTGGTGGTTGGTTCACTTCTAACCAAAATCTGAGTTTCTTATGAGGTTGTTGGGAGAATTAAATGAGTTAAAACACGTGAATCCCTTACAACAGTGCTTAGAAGGTAGTTTGTTTGCTTTTGTTAGTATGATTATTATTAAAGGCACTGGAATGTTTGTAGGAAATAAAACCTTACAGGGGTCCTTCAAAGGGAGACCAGGGGTGTTCTGGGGTAAACTATGAATCCCCTAAATGTGTGTATAAAATGCAGTGTAATTTAAGTATTTTGTTATATATTTTCATATATAGTAATATGTATCATAAGATGTGTGAGATGAGGTATACAATTGGTTTGGGAGGGCTGCAGTAACAAAGTGTCACCAACAGGGTGGCTTAAACATCAGAAATGTATTGTCCCACAGTTCTGGAAACTGGAAGGTGGGAGATCAAGGTATCAGTGGGATAGGGTTCATCTGAGGGCTGTGAGGGAAGGAGCTGTTCCAGGCCTCTCTCCTTGGCTCACAGATGGTCTCTTCACATCATCTTCCCTTTAAGTGTGTCTGTCTCTGTGCCCAAATTTCCTTCTTTTGTAGGGACACTGGTCATATTGGAATAGGACCCACCCTAATGATCTCATTTGAACTTGATTACCTCTGTAAAGACCCTTTCTCCAAATGAGGTTACATTCTGAGGTACTGGGTATAGGACTCCAATATATCCTTTTAGTGGGTCATAATTCACCCCTAACAGTGTGTATTTCCAGAGTTTTCATCAGATCTCAAAAGTATCCAGCATGCATACTTCCACGTGCATGTAAATAAATAAAGATGAAAAACTCTTCCAAAGGTCAGACTGTGAGCAGCAGTTAGTGGGTAGTTTGGGAGAGAGACTTCTAAGCCACAAGATTCTTATCTCAGTATCATTCTTATCTCAAATGCCAGCTTTGCTCAAGCAGCCTTGAAACAGGCTTGGAAGCAGCCAGTTTGTTTGAAGGCAATGAATAGGGCTGAAGCAGCGCAAGCTATGCTGTGTTAGTTGGTGTTGGCCCTCAGCTCTGTGCTGCTTCAGGTGACTCACTCAACCTCTCTGAGACTGTTTCTTGGCCTTGAGGCTATGGACAGAGTGCCAAAGTTGATATCCAGTTCCTAGAAGGTATGCAAAGAGCCTGTCTCATTCTAGGTGGGATAAATACACACTCTGCCTCTGGGAGCCTTGCTAAATGCAGCAGAGTTAACAGAGTAATAGTGGCAACTCAAACTCTACCCCTAATCTGAGACAGATGCTACCTCTTCACATGCAGTGATCTTGGCAGCCCAGATGGACAGAAATGGTTTTTAAGAAAAATGGCTCATTGGTCTTCCAGTCAATCAGGGTGGCAGAGAATCCTTTAACTGGCTGCATGAATGTTGCCTCAATTTGACAATGGCTTCTTGCTGGGACAGGCTCGGTTAAGTGTGGTGTGGGAGGTCTGGTGTATTAGGTAGAGTAAAGTCTAAGCTGCTATAACAGCTAGACCCCAAGAGACAGTAGCTTACACTAGATAAGAGTTTATTTCTCTGTTATGTCATGGTTAGGAGATAAGAGGGGATGAGCTAATCGGCAGCTGCACCATTCTAAACATGTGGCTCTGACTTGTAGGTCCACAGTGTCAGCTTCAGCATTCCTCATCCCCCAGCCAACAGCAAGTGGGGCAGACATAGGCCACCAAGAAAGAGGAGCACATGCTCAAGCTATTGAAGGGCAAGACCCAGAGAACACACATCATCTTTGCTCACATCCAAGGGCCTGCTTACCTGGAGGGAAGACTTAGCTATGTCATCTTTAACTGAGTTGCCACATGACCAACTAAACTTAACTATTATGCAAGAGGAAGAGAACAAATCAAGGGGAATATAGCTAGCAGGCTGTCACCCTGGCTCATGGGATCTTTTTCTCATTCTGGGCCCTATCAATGGCCCTATCCTTAGTGAAGTGACCTTTTGGATTATTGTCCTTTTCAAGAAATACTCACCTCTCACCTCCCTCCCCCACATACATGGACACCTGAATAATTCAAAACAGATCCGTTGGCCTCAGGTCCATGAACGGTGGGTAGCTGAGGTCCAAGTTCTCAGGATTGCACAGTATTTTACAATTTACCCAGATCTCTCCATTTCATTATCTTATTTCATCTTCACCTCTGCTTTGAAAGTTAGGCCTGGCAAGATTTATGACCTCCATTTTGCCAATGTAAAAACTGAATCTCAGAGAAGCTAGTAATCTGTCCAAGGTCACCTGATACCTCATTTAGGGCTATTTCCATTCAGAGCCAGGGAAAAAGACTAGAAATTGGAACTCAATTCAGTTGGAACAAATTCATTCATTCTTATTAGCAATTCTAGGAAAGTGGTGATTGAGTGGAGTTGAAAATCAGGAGAGAAAACCTACTTTTCTCAGGCATCTTCCCACCTTCTAGCACCTCTCTTCTGACCCCTCTGAACTCCAGGGATGTCATGTTGCCTTCCGACAGCCAAAGCCTCTCTACGGTTGAAGACTTCCATAAAAATGGCCTTTGGTACAAAACTATCTCTCCATTTCTCTCTTCATTAATGAGGGCTTTTGTCCCGGATATAGTAAATGTCAGGTGTAAGGAGGCAAGCAATATAATAATGTTTGTACCAGATGAAAATGTGTAACTAGTTATTATAATTATTTAAAAAAACCCTTGGTTGGGATATTAAGTGAATTTTGAATTGGTGGAAGTTCAGCATGGGCATGACAGAGTTAAACTTTTTGTGTTTGGAAAGTTCTTTTGGCATAAAGCACTCCATGCATTGCTGTGGTACCTAGCTGCTTCGCCTGGTGGGAAAGACTGCCTTGAAATAAGGTTTTAGGGATGATAGCTGCAAGCTAACATTAAATAAACACCTATTATATCTCAGAATTTCTCCTGGACACATTACTTGTATAACCTGGTTTATGACCTGTAAGACTCACAGCAACACTGTCAGGAAAGGCTGATGTTTCCTATTTTATAGATAATAAAGCTGCCATTTTGTTTAGGATTATTAGGCATAAGATAAGATATGAAATTTTGTAAGACAAAATAAACTGACCAAGATCACATAGCTTGTTATAAGACATGGAATTCTGGCCTGGTGAGGTAGCTTACATCTGTAATCCTAGCACTCTGGGAGGCCAAAGTAGGAAGATCACTTGAATTCAGGAGTTTGAGACCAACCTGATTATAAGGAAGACCCCAGCGGTACTAAAAAAGTAGAAAAATTAGCTGGGTGTTGTGCCAGGTCCCTGCATTCTCAGCTACTCAGGAGGCTGAGGCAAGAGGATTGCTTGAACCTAGGAGTTTGCTGTTGCTGTGAACTAGGCTGATGCCGTGGTACTCCAGCACGGGGCAACAGAGTGAGACTCTTATTTCATTTTAAAAAAAGCAAGCTAAATGGAATTCAAACCCCAATCTCTGTGATTCATTTAAAGTTGGTGCTTTCTTTTCACAGTTTCCTCCAATGCTTGAAGTTCTATCAAACTTTTTTCCCTGGTCAGAGGCACTGCTGGGGATTTCATATGTTCATCCTTCCAGTTCACTTTTAATCAAGTGTCATTTAGTAGAAAAACACGATCAAAAGATATTGATTGTTGTACTTTATCAACAGGTCACCTCTTGAACAATAAGGGAACTAGGGGTGCCAGTCCCCCATGCAGTTGAAAATTCAAGAATAGCTTTTGACTCCCCCAAATGTAACTACTAAAAACCTGCTGTTGGGGTGGCACCTGTGGCTCAGTGGGTAGGGGGTGCTGGCCCATATACCGAGGGTGGTGGGTTCAAACCCAGCCCCGGCCAAACTGCAACAAAAAATAGCCAGGCATTCTTGTGGTGAGTGCCTGTGGTCCCAGCTTCTCGGGAGGCTGAGGAAAGAGAATCACCTAAGCCCAAGAGCTGGAGGTTGCTGTGAGCTGTGATGCAACAGCACTCTACTGAGGGCAACAAAGTGAGACTCTGTCTCTAAAAAAAAAGAGCCTTCCATTGATCAAAAGTCTTACCAATAACATTAACAATTTATTAACGCGGGCAGTGCACGTGGCTCAGAGGAGTAGGGCACTGGCCCCATATGCCAGAGGTGGTGAGTTCAAACCCAGCCCCGGCCAAAAACTACAAAAAAAAAAAAAAAAAAAACAATTTATTAACGCATATTTTGTACGTTATGTTAAGAATCATATATTGTATTCTTATGATAAAGTGAGATAGAGAAAAGAAAATGTTATTAGGAAAATCATAAGAAGAAAATATATTTATTATTCATTAAATGGCAGTAGATTATCATGAAGGTCTTGATCTTCAACATCTTCATGTTGAGTAAGGGTTGGTCATGCTGTTTCAGGGTTGCAGGGGGAAAGAGGCAGAGGAAGTGGGAGGGGAGAGAGGGGAGGCAGGCACACTCAGTGTAACTTTTATTGGAAAAAAATCCACATATAATTAGAACCACAAAGTTCAAAGTTATGTTGTTCAAGGGTTAACTGTATTTCTATGATATACAGGGTGGCTGTAAAGTTTGTGTGCAATTTAACATAGTTATCTAAAGAACCCAATTTGGAACTCCCCTTGACCCTGCAATCTCACTAGTAGGCATCTTCCCAGAAAACAATAATCATTTTATCATAAGGACATTTGCACTTGACTGTTTATTGCAGCTCGTTTACCATTGCCAAGACGTGGAAACCTAAATGCCCAGCAACCCAGGAATGGATTAACAAATTGTGGTACATGCACAGCATGGGATACTATTCAACCATAAAAAGATGGTGACTTCACACCTTTTGTATTAACCTGGATGGAGTTGAAACACATTCGTCTCAGTTAAGCATCCCAAGAATGGAAAAACAAATATCCAATGTACTCAATACTAATAGGATGTCAGTAGATGATCTAATATACACCCACAGAGGAGAAAAACTCAATTCAAGTTGGGAGGAGGAGAGAGAGGAGAGGAGGGGTTTGGGATGCTTCCACTGGATGGGCACAATGTAGGGGTGAATGGCATACTTTCTTAGTGCAGGACAGCTACAAGAGGGACTCTACCCCGCAAATTCAAATATTGTGACCTAGTTGTTTGTACCCTCACATTAACCTGAAATTAGAAAAAAATAGTTGTCTGGTACATGAACTTTATGGCCACCCTATGTGTGTGTATGTGTATGTATATATATATATACACATATGATATATGTATTTTTCATATATAGTAAAATGTTCACTGCATATTAAACTGTTTACTAAATATTGATAAGTAAAAAATCAAGTTATAAAATATACGGATTCCAGTATGATCCCAGTTTATGATGAAAACTGCATAAACAGACATAATATGGAAGAATATTTCCCAGTAGTTATAACCTTACAATAGGATTAAAATTTGGAAGGAATATCTTATTGTTATTATTTTCTCTGTCTAGTATTCCTCCTGCACTTATTCTGAAAAATGATTTATAGTTCAGCCCTTTATTTGGGATGCTGGTTCCCCTTCTCTGAGTGGTTTTTAAATTTTAATCTAATTTTATTTTTTAGAACTGAGGTCTTGCTCTGTCCCACAGGTTGTAGTGCAGTGGCATGATCAGAACTCATTGCAGCCTCCAACTCCTGGGCTCAAGCAATCCTCCTGCCTCAGCCTCCTGAGTAGCTGGGACTACAGGTGCCTGCTGTAGTCACACCTAGCTTGTGCAGGTTTGATGAAACTTCTGTTCACAGCATGCTGCCCCACATGTCCAAGCAATGACATTTGGCCAGGCTTGGACTAATCAAGGTACTATGTGTTTAGTCTAAGGAGGAGTTGGGAAGAAAAGAAAGGTGAGTGTGGTAGATGCTGATGGTGCCCCACCCCAGTCTGTGCAGATTCACCTCTAAGTTCACCTGCAGTCATGTTGGACAGTTTCTGGCACCTCAAGTAGCCATGTCTCCCTGTTTCTCTACCTGAGACCTTTTCCCAGTGCTATGGGAACTTGCTCAGCCTACTACAGATGCCCACCAGTGTTGAGGATTTGACACTCTCAGAGACATCCTCAGCCAATAAGGGGTGGAATTTTGTGGACAAATTTCCCTCTAGGTTCCCTGTCCCCTGAAAGGAAAATTCTGAAATGTGTTCCACATGGCATCTCAGAGGGACCCATGGCCCTGAGTTCTGGTCATCTCCAGAGGTAATTCGTGCATTAATGTGCCCTTTGCTGACTCTTGTCATTCCCATAGCTTTCTCACTGGGACCTTCTTCCAAACACTCCACCTGCATCAAAGGCCTGCCTTGTCTCCTTTCCCCAAACCTCCCAAACCAGAGTAGAGAGATGCTGTTTCCCCAAGGATTATAATCAATGAACATGAAAATCCAGGGTTCTGGGTGGCATGACATCTACAACATGAGATTCTGGAAACACGTGACAGATAAAAAGAACAGAGGCTAAGACTCAGGAAAAGAATCCTATGGGTATGGCCTTGAAGTCAGCTGCATTTTGACCTTGACCGACTCATTACTTGGTACCTTGAGCTTCAGCTAGTTTTGAGTTGGGTTCCTTTCTGTTCCTTGCAATAAAAAGAATCCTAAAGAGATGAGCTTTGTTATTTTCTTTTTGCTGATTTTTTCTATAATATAATACAAAAGACATGCCAAAAATGACAGAATAGAGTTCTAAGAAAAAGGAAACATTCCAAATGTCTTTGACAGAGTCACCTTGAATTGCCCATGGAGGGGGCACAGTCCACCTTTTTCTCCTAGTATCAGTGAAACCAGGCCTTTGTGAAACAATGGGCTCATTGAACCATGCCTCCTCACAGGCAATCACACTCCTCAAATGCTTCCCTCAAATGCGTGTGCAATGACAGAGGGTCTTTCCTTTGTCAGCTCCACCAATCACCCAGACTCTTAGAATGGTCTGGATGTAGCTTCTCATTTGGCCCCAAAGCTGTGCCCAAGTTAATGGTTTGGAAAAGCATGTCATCATTCATATAATCTGCAGAAGCCAGCGAGAGCCCAGACTCAGGCCTTTGCGCTGCAGAGGAAGTGTTCACAAATCCTGCACGTTTTGACAATGTTTGTATTATTTCCCGAAACTGTTTAATTAAATCCTGTGTAAACAGATGGGCTTATTTGTTGGGTCCTAATAGTTGTAAAATTTGGATATTGTGCCTACTGACAATTACAAATATTTGTATTTACCGCATAAAATATCCTTTCCGTAAAAATTCCTTTATGCTAAAGAGAAAACTAGTTTAGTCTTTATGGAAACATAGTATGGCTTTTTGCTTGGGTCCTTAATACCTTTTTGTTGCCAGAGGTATTGGCAGATTTCTCATCATCACGGAGAAAGGACTGAAAACAAACCACAGAGCTCTGTCACCTCTGCCCAGAGCCTGGGTCCATCTTCATACGCAGCTCCATGTCAGTGTTTCGAAACAGACATCAAAAATCTCTATAGAATGGCTCCAGTTTTCAAAAATGTGTAGTTTCCCATGGAAGCTACATTAAGAATCCAGGTTAGAGGTGTGAACAAAGATATATACAGAGAGAAAGACATAGAATGCAGTACTATTTAATTAAATAAGTGAGCAAAGTTCAGATGTATAATAGCTGATCATTACTTCAGCTGTGGTATATTCATGCCATAAAAGTTTATGCAACAATTAAAAATGATAGATTTCTTAGCAGTGAGGCAGAACTATATTGACAATATACAGTAAGTAAGAAGAAGGCAGATTATGAAAGATTGTGAATAGCATGATCTCAATGTTGTAGAAATAAAAACTACATCTCTATACATAAAGTCGAGAAAGTCTTACACCAAAATGTGTAAGACACCAAAATGGGTGGGTGGAAATAGATATTTTTATGTTCTCTTTGGGCTTTTCCAAATTTTTTTTTTTCTGAGACAGAGTCTCAAGCTGTTGCTCTGAGTAGAGTGCTGTGATGTCATAGCTCACAGCAACCTCCAACTCAGGCTCAAGCGATCCTCTTGCCTCAGTTTTTCTATTTTTAGTAGAGACAAGTGCTAGGATTACAGGCGTGAACCACTGCGCTTGGCCTCCAAATTTTTCATATTAAATACATGATATCTTTTCAATCAGAAAAATGAAAACTAATAAAAATTTTTAAGAATGTGGTTTAGCAAAGGCAGTAAGGTAACATATATGAAGCTAGGAGGCTATTCTATGATTTTTTGAACTCCCTTATTCAAAATACTAAGTACCTACTCAAGGTCAGTACCAATTGGAAATATAGGGGCTTTGAAAAAAAGTCATACCCTTCTGCCTTTGAAACCTCACAATTCAGAACAGCACTGTCCAGGAGAATTTTCTGCAAAGATGGAAATGTCTCTTCCCTGTCTAACTCGAGCAGGCGCTGAGCACTAAGAATGCTAAGAATGCAGTTAGCAAGACTGAAGAATGCCATTTTATATTTAATTTTATTTTAATTTAAATATTAGTAGGCACACATGACTATTGGCTGCTGTATTAGAGAAGACATTTGGAAATAAATTATTACAATGCACTAGATGCTGGAGAAGTCAAGCAGCGATATTAACTCTGGCCATAAAAAGCCCCTGAAAGGAGAGACATCCTTTCTTGCCCCTGGCAGAGTGCTGTGGCATCATAGCTTACAGGTGTCCTCAAACTACAGCCCACAGGCCACATGCCGCCCGCCTAGGACATTTATCCAGCCCACTGGTGTTTTGCTGCAGCTGCCTATCCTGCTTAGCAGCCGACTCGTCCTGAGGCTTGCAGTCTGGCTTTCCCACGGTCTAAGGGACAGTGAACTGGCCCCCTGTTTAAAAAGTTTGAGGACCCCTGGGGCCTTACAGCAACCTCAAACTCTTGGGCTCAACTGATCCTTTTCTCTCAGCCTCCCAAGTAGCTGGGATTACAGGGGCCCTGCACAACACCTGGCTATTTTTTTCTTTTGCAGTTTTTGCCCAGGGCTGGGTTTGAACCCTCCATCTCCAATATATGGGGCCAGCACCCTACTCTTTGAGCCACAGGCGCCATCTATACCCAGCTATTTTTAGAGACGGAGTCTCTCTCTTGCTCAGGCTAGTCTTGAACTCCTGAGGACAAGCAATCCACCAGCCTTAGCCTCTCAGAGTGCTAGGATTACAGGCGTGAGCCACTAGCCCAGCATGGGCAGAGTCTTAAGGTGCAGATTCAAAGGTATAGAATTATGCCTGGGCCTGGCACTTTTGAAGGGTGTAGAAAGATAAAATAAAACCAACCCTCCACCCCCTCCAAAGCCCAAAACAAGAACAAAACTGCATAAAATCCCAGACAACTCCTATAATACTTAACTACGGGCTGTCTGTCAAAGATGGTAGACTGAGCTCAACTCTTCCAGACTGTTGTTTGATCTAGTCTCATCCTGTGTTGAATGCTGCAGATTATTACAATCAGCCAGTAGTCCCACATTTGGTGCCAGTGTCCGTGGCCCCCTGTTCTTAATTTATAAGAATGCCAGGCTCGGCGCCTATAGCTCAACCGGCTAAGGCGCCAGCCACATACACCTAAGGTGGCGGGTTCGAATCCCCAGCCCGGACCTGCCAAACAACAATAATGGCTGCAACCAAAAAATAGCCGGGCGTTGTGGCGGGCACCTGTAGTCCCAGCTACTTGGGAGGCGGAGGCAGGAGACTCGCTTGAGCCCAGGAGTTGGAGGTTGCTGTGAGCTGTAATGCCATGGCACTCTACCCAGGGGGACAGCTTGAGGCTCTGTCTCAAAAAAAAAATAAATAAATAAATAAGAATGCCAATCAGTGACAAAATCATAGATCCTGAAGCTTATCAATGCTGCCCAGCAGTTCCCTCCTGGTATCTTGAATTTTTCAGGCCCTGCTCATTCCTTAGTATTGTACCATGCTGAATCTTCTTTAAATTCTGCTCGATAGCCTTAGCCTCTAGAGTAAAGCTTCTTAACATCTGCTTCCATCTACTTATGGGAATTCGTGCTAGGTTTGCCTGATGTTGAACTCAAATTCTTCCCTGCCCTGAATTAGGACAACAAGAGAAGGAATAACAACACATTTAAGAGAGAAAAAAAAAGAATCTTATTTACCAACACTGCAGACAAAAAATATCAATTCTCTTCTATTCCATGTATTAGAAATTTTCTGTTTTCTAATAAATATATGTGAGACCTGACATCTCTTATAAGACTTAGGATTTGGGGAATTGGGAACTTTAAGCAGGTGGATAAACACACAGGACTTACCCTTGGAAGACTACTAAGGGGAGTACTAAAGAGTACTAAAGAGAGAGTACTAAATAGTTACAGCAAACGGGCGATGCCTGTGGCTCAAGGAATAGGGCACCAGCCCCATATACCAGGGGTGGTGGGTTCAAGCCTGGCCCTGGCCCAAACTGCAGGAAAAAAAAAAATAGTTACAGCAAACAAACGTGCCAAGTAAAGTCAGGCTACCACAAGAATGAAAAGAAAAGGGAGGAGAGAGGTGGACATATATTTACCAGAAAAGCATTAAGGTCATTACAAGCACATTGGAAATTTTCTGTTTAGTATCTTTTTTTTTTTTTTTTTTTTTAACAGTTTTGGCCAGAGCCAGGCTTGAACCCCCGGTATATGGGGCCAGCACCCTACTCCTTGAGCCACAGGTGCCGCCCAGTTTAGCATCATTTTAATTTAAATCATTTTGTAGTTCAACGTACATTACAAGCTAGGGGTGGGGACAGCAGAGCAGCATCTTGTTTTCCAAGACTGTGTCCTCTGAAGGTCTTAATTATGCCCTGGTTCCACCCCAGCAGAGCTAGGAAATAGAAAGACAAGGACTCTAGGAATGAAGATTAGCCAAATACTGGTAGCTCAGATCCTTAATTAACTGAATTCATTTCTCTGAGCTCTACTCCTCAGAGAAAGACAGTAAAGTAGGGGTAGGGGTAATAATTCCTAATGAAAGGAACCTGTTTGGTGACTTTGCTCATTGCTGAGGCAGTAGATTCTAGTGCTGGATTTTTTTTCTTTTTTTAGCTAAAGGACAGAGTTTATTTGATTTTTTTTGAGACAGAGTCTCAAGCTGTTGCCCTGGGTAGAGTGCCATGGCCTCACAGCTCCCAGCAACCTCCAACTCTTGGGCTTAAGCGATTCTTTTGCCTCAGCCTCCCAAGTAGCTGGGACTACAGGCGCCTGCCACAATACCTGGCTATTTTCTTGTTGTAGTAGTCATTGTTGTTTGGCAGCCTGGGCTGGGTTTGAACCTACCAGCCCCAGTATGTGTGCCCAGCACCCTCGCTGCTGAGCTTCAGGTGCCGAACCCAGAGTTTATTGATAAATGGACAAGAGAAAGAAGGAGAACAGAACCCCCACAATGGAGAGGGAACCCCCTGAATCTTTTTCTTCAAAAAATTTTATACACACTTTTTTTTACATAAATTTATAGGTATAATTTTTTTTTTTTGAGACAGAGCCTCAAGCTATCCCCTTGGGTAGAGTGCCATGGCATCACAGCTCACAGCAACCTCCAACTCCTGGGCTCAAGCGAGTCTCCTGCCTCAGCCTCCCAAGTAGCTGGGACTACAGGTGCCCGCCACAACGCCCAGCTGTTTTTTGGTTGCAGCCTTCATTGTTGTTTTGGCTGGCCCGGGTTGGATTCGAACCTGCCACCTTAGGTGTATGTGGCTGGCGCCTTAGCCACTTGAGCCACAGGCGCCGAGCCTATAGGTATAATTGTTATACCCATTTTTCAAAAAGTATAATCTTTCTTGCTCTTTTTCTCTTTTTGCTTGGCTCTTTCCCCATCTCCTCTCCACTCAGCTCACATCAATGCCCTGCTAGGAATCCTAGTTGGTACTGCATGTGCTCTGCATTGTTCTAGAACACAGGCGTGCACACACACACACAGGGGGTTTTAGTTACTATTTATTTTATAAAAATAAGATATCTATACTTTACTGTATCTGGCTTTTCTCAATACCACAGAAAAATCTCTCCAATCATGGGTGGTACCTGTGGCTCAAAAGGGTAGGGTGCTGGCCTCATATGCTAGAGGGTGGCGGGTTCAAACCCAGCCCCAGCCCCCCCCCCAAAAATCTCTCCAATCTCTCGATGGCTCTAATTTATTATTTTTAAGAGCCACAAATCATCGTATGCTGTAGAGAGACCGATGATCTAATGATCTAATGTACATATTTCTCTTTCTTCCCCTCCAGGCTTTTGCTTTATTAACTATGCCTTAACAAACACTCTGGCTCTGTGGCTTTTATGTTTTGGGGACAGCTTCCTAAGAGTGGGGTTGCTAGATGAAAGGATAGTACAGGTTTTGTCTTTGCTTTTAAGAAGAGACGCTGCTAGACTTTTCTTCTAATTTGCTAATGACCTTGGGAACTCACTTTTCCTTCCCCGACCTTTGTTTTCTCATGGGTAAAGAAGGCGTCTTGCAGCACAGGTGACCTTGAATGATCTCCAGCTTGTTCTAAAGCTCTCTGCGCCTGCACCAGCACCCACTGCCCTATGTTTTGCTGCAGTCAAGTGAGACTCATTGCTACTGCTGACTCAGGAACAAGTGCCCTGCCTGTCTCTGCCTCAGAATTTGGAACCTAATTGCATGCAGACTAGTTCCTTAGCTAAACCACTGATTTCCAAATACGAACCTTTCTAAATGCTACAGGGAAGGAAGCTTCTGTTGATTAGTTCATGTTTCTCTGACACTCTGGATCCAGATAAGAAGTGACAGGAAGGCTTAGTACCAAACTCCAAGCTTCTGTCCTATGTGTTGACATTTACCTTGATCTAAACAAAAAGGTGCCTCAGGAGGAACTCACAGCAGCTTCCTTAGAGTGGGGTTGCTCTCTTCCTAAGAGTGTGTTTGAGCCCTTTTCTGGGGCGTTCTTAATTTTCTTACTAAGTGACCAAGCCAGGGAGGAGGGGAAAATGCTGCACAATGATGGCCTACTTTGTAAGCTTTTCTATTCTGTATGTCTACCCATATTAAACCTTCTGGACCAGGGAGAGAGAGCTGTTTTATTTGCTAAGTCTGTGGGGCTTCCAACGTATGATTCAGAGACTGGACAATAACAACACCTTACTGAAAGCATGCCAAGGAGCCAACCTTAACCTGGGCACTTCGCATGCCTTTTTTTCATTTCTTCCTCAAGCTACCCTTAAGGTACGTTAACACTTATTATCCTCATTTTACAGAAAGGGAATTTCCCCCAAGGTCACAGAGCTAGGAGGTGATGCAGTCTGTCTGCAGAACCCACATTCTTAACACAGAATAATACTGCAATGGAACTGGGCAGGGGTAGACGTGGGGGTCAACAAAACTGCTTGGTTTCCTGACTATTGGCAATGTCACCCGAAACCCACACCGAGCCCTCACTCACATCCATCATCTAAGGAAGTTTTAGGTGCTAACGGTTCCCACGTTAATGGCTAAACATAGACACAGGTGCTGACACTCTGCTTCCCTGTGGGGTAGACAGGAGTTCAACACACCCGGGGCTCAAATCCTGGCTCTGCCGGCTGACCTTGGGCACATTTCTTCTCCTTTCTGTCAAAGCAAGTAGCAGTTCTTTTTCCGAATGCTGCCCGGAGGACCAGAGAAGGCTGTAGCCAAGGGACCCTCCTAACACGAGAGTAGGCGCTCTTAAAACACCGGCTTCCTTTCCCTTCTCTCTCTTTCCCTAGCTCAAAGGAGGGCAGCGACTTGAATGTGCAGGGCCGCCCTCCAGGCCCTCTCCTGTCTGGGTTGCAGTTTGCCTTTCGCGTCTTGGCACAAACACTGGCGTCAGGGCTATCAAAGGATGGCCTCTTTTTCAGTAGGCTATCCGCGTGCAGCCGGGTGGACACGAGTCTTCAAAAATAGCTATTTATTTGCTTATCTGCAAGGAAGGAGTGTGCGCGTGTGGGGGAACCAAAGTGATCGAGGACAAAATCAATTACTATTTTTCATCTTTGACAAAGTAATTAAGGCCGTAGTGACTGGCTAATTCCGACCGAATGGCTGTGCGGTGATGGATGCGGATTTACGGCCTCCTCGGCTGCAGCGAGCAGGGCGATTATCACTCGGAACAGGCGGCCGCGGAGGGCGGGGGCGGAGACCCGCGTCCAGAGGACCTGCGCCTTTTCTTCTTTGGCTTTCTTTCTTTCTTTCTTTTTTAATACTGCAGCTGCATCCTCTGCGCTTCGCAGGCTGACACACACCCTTAAGCACCACGAGCCGCCCCAGGGCCTGGCCTGCTACCTCCGCAGGCTCGCTCCCGCCCTCTAACCCCATCCACCTGCCCCGGTGCTTTCACTCCGCCCCCGAGTTAGCCTCACAGCGACCCCTCTTCCCTGGTTCCAGCCCTTTCTCCATTCTCCACGTGGCCCCTCCTTTCTAGAATCTTGCGGCTGAAAGTGGGGGGAGGTGAACAGCCCGAGCTGAGTCTCTGCCAACAACCCTCCCCCCTTTCCGCAGACTTCCCTGCCCGTCACCCGCCTCTGCAGAGCCTGACGCGCAGCGGGCCCCACGCGGGAACCCGAGTGCACACTTGGCTGGGGGGGTCTGTGGGGGAAACGTCAGGCCTGGGGACTGAGCGGGGGCGCTGGGCGTCACAGAGGCCCAGGGCGGCAGCTGGGGGCGGTGAGAAGGCTGGCAGGGTTCCGGTGCAGTTCTCCCCCACCCTCCCTGGCCCGGAACGTCTGTGCGCCCGAGAACGTCAAGGCTCCGGGTCAACGCTGCGCTCGCACTTGGCCCTTTCGGGGCTGCTCAAACGCAAATGTTAGGAAACTAGCCAGAACCTTTTGAAGTCGTGACTGTCCCTTGTGGACGTCAACCCGGGGACCGGAGAGGGAGGCCTATACAGACCTATTGGCGGGCGTCGTGGTTCCGCTCCAGGCCGACCGCTAGCTGAAGCCAGGGTCTGCCAGGCCTGCTCTCTGAAGTTCCCGAACCTGGGGGTAACTCCTTAGAAACGGGTCTGCTTTGGAATAAACATCCGGTATAAGCGTCCTATAGATTCTCTTCAGCATCCTCCGTGGCGCCCAGAGCCTGGGAGGTGCCTCCCAGTGCCAGTTAGAACCAGAGCAAGCGCTCCAGAGGGGTTCTCATCCTCACCCTCTTCCAGCCAGAGTCCTCTACAGCCTCATCCTACCCACTAAGCCCTCCTCTCCGACCTCGCGCGGTTCTGAACACCGAGTCTCCTAACAGAGCGCTCTTAACCCCAGCAACAGCCTTGTGGGTTGGGATATTAAGGGTTTGAAAGCTACTGAGCCTCAGTTTCCCAAAGGCTGTTGCCAAGGCTATTCGGGATAATTCATGGAAAGCCCTGGCACCATGGTTCAATATTGAGATGTACAATAAAAATCCGCCTGAAACCCGCAGTTCAAAAGTAAGTCTTTCTTGGGGAACTAATCCCTCCCGTCCCCGCCTAAAACAATGCAGACCATGTGTCCCCAGCCGGCTGCCCTTGGAGGGGCCAGGCGGGACAGTCGCCAGCAGAGGCATCCAAGCACTGTCGAGCTTCTCGAGAGGGGGCGGGAGGGGGCTCCGAAGAGCCCTGGTGCCCGCCGCAATCTGCCGCCGCAGCCTCCGCCTGCGGCCGCGCTGGCATTACCCTCCCGCCGCCTCGTGGGGACTGCCCAGCCGAGTGTGACGGCGCGGACCCCGAGGCTGTGCGCAGGGTTGCGGGCAGCAGGGAAGGGACAAAATGCTTTCCATAGCTTTTCCTCCCCAAGGCCAGGGGTTCCCCATTAGACTCTCAAGGAAAAAAAGGAAGCGTTTTGCTGAGAATCCCCTTCTAGTTTCCAATCTCCAACTTCTTGGTCGATACGTTTTGCCTTTGTTATGGTTATAGCTGGTGCTTTGTACCAACGGAACAGTCCATCTTTTCGTCGTCACATCACCCCCAGCCCCATCCCTGCCGCAGTACAGTTGTATGTCTCCCAGTGGCTTCCCCCATGGCCATTCTGCCCCCTCCCCCTCACACCTCCTCCCCAGTTGTTGGGAATCTCCGTTTGGAGGGTATCTAAGGTCCCGCGATTTCCGAGAGGGGCCTGGCCCTGACCGGTTTCACTAAATAGCTGTGATGGAAGAGTGGGTTTCCTTTGACTTTGAAAGGGGCACAGGAACCAAGTCAGTGTTGGAAATAATTTCCTTTTTATTTCTCTAAAATATTTTCAGAAGAGCTTTTAAAAAAGTCAATTGCACTGGGGATTTGTTACTGATTGTGCGAACGGATAACACGGGAATGCAAATACTGGATCGCAGTTTTTAAGAAAAAAGATGTGAGAATCAAGTCTGCATGCACACCGAAGTGGGTACAGGACCCCGTGCCTGCACCAGACCAGCAGAGCTGCGGGCATCGTGCAGGCCCTCCATCACTCCTAGGGTAGTGTTGCAGAATCCCTGAAGACTGGGGTAGACAGCATTGAAATCTGGTGGAAAAGAAAGACAGGACGGTTGATGGAAACACCCCTCCATCCAGCCCAATCCACTCTGTTGGCGGCTGCGCCCTGCCTTGGGTGCAGTGGGACGTGTCCCTCCCATGTTTCCCTTAATTAGGAGGAGGCAAACTTCTGTCCTCCCCTCCTGCCGGTTTCGGTTTAGTAATCAGACCCACATGAGTCACGCCAAACACGCAGTCTCCTCCCGCCCAAGGGACAACTGGTCAGCGTAGGCAAGGCTGTTGTCCCTTTAAAACTCGAATCCAAGGGGGTAATGATTTATCAAACTTGTATTATCACGAAAATGTCAAACCAAGGGCACCTTGCTTTGCACTGACGCAAACCGGTCTTTCCCAAGGAGATATAGAAAGCGCTTCTCCTGCTAGAGCCAAACCCAGTCTTGCCAATAGCGGGTTTTACCGTCTACCGGTTCAGTCTGTTACCTGTGTTAGACATGGTGAGTGTTTGCTTTTGTTCTTTCAAAAGGAAAGGGGCTGAAGGGATAGGGAGGGCACATTCGTTTAGGATATTTCTCTTCGAAATATACAGCATTAGAGGAGGGGAGCTGAGGAAGAGAATACTGGCAGCTGCGGGTATTTGTACTTGTGACTATCACCTGAGATCGAAAAGAGGTTTCTTCAGCTGTAGAGCTGAGAGGTTGGGGCTCCCAAAGACGTGATTCCGGGTACTGTCCTCGGTGCTGAAAAGCCAGATGCCGGTACAGAGGCGAGTCACTCTGGATCCTAGCGGCTACTGAGACAAGAATGCTGGCTGGTGCCAAGGTACTTAGATTTGTTACAAATTAAGGAGTTCTGTCCTGTTCATTTGTGAAAGAGGGGGTTAGACCAGAGGCGTGAGGTTGAGATGAAAGTAATAGGATTATTCTCACAGTAGCATAATAATTATTGGGGCTAATGTTTAGGAAGCCCTTCCCTTAACAGCCGGGAAGAGAGCAAACAGAAAAACCACTGTTCGCAATTCTTTTCATTTGAAAGTCAATTGGGAGGAGGCAAATAAAAATCACTTGTGAGTTTCGTGAGTAAGGGTAGGGTTGTGGAGGGTATAGACTGCTGTTAATAGTTACGGTTAAAAAACAAAAAGCAGAAAAACTTTGCATGTTCTCAACATGTCTGGGATCTGAAAGTAATGCCAATTGTGTAAGATAACAAACCCAGTTACTACCTTGCGTTTTAAGCGGCTTATTTTTGTTGTCGTGGGGATTTTTGTTGCTACTTAGATCGTGATTCTTATCCTTGTCTTTGCTACCTTGAGGGAGGAGGTGGGTTTTGGAGCACTGAGATTCGCACCACCGATTTGGCCTCAAGCGCTCGCAGGTGCCAGGGCATCAGCTTTGTGGCCACAGCTTGTCTACTGGGGTAAAGAAAGAAAAAAAAGGCAATGTGCATTGTTGAATGACAAAGGAAATGGGGCGGAAAATTAAAGAATCTTTCTACAATGGTGATGGGGACGCGGGCACCCCACAGCTGTGATGTGAAATCCAAAGCCGGCGGGGAGCTCATGACTCTAGGGCTATTTCCACCCTCCCTTCTTTGCCCCTCCAAAACACATTTCTGCTTCTTTTCTTAGTTCATTCTCCACCAGAGAAGGAATATTACTTTATTTCATCTGGTTATTGACAAGATGGGAAAATTGAGAAATACTAACTACAGTCTTTCTAGGGGAAAAAAATTTCAGACCCCAGTTTGCTCCCCCAGTTATTTGTGTCTGGACCAGAGTTGAGAACGTCTCCGTATGTAGATACAGGTAAAATACAGCTGCCGTGATTGTGTTTTGCACAAACTTGACATTGTATTTGCAGGATTGCAGTGCACCAAAGGAAATGAATAAACAACCAGCCAACAGCCTGGAGGCGGCGGCGGCGCTGGGCCACCCCGATGGCCCATGCGCTCCTAGGACGAGCCCTGAGCAAGAGCTTCCTGTGGCCGCCGCCGCGACGCCGCCACGTGTGCCCAGGTCTGCTTCCACCGGCGCCCAAACTTTCCAGTCCACTGACGCGCGAGCATGTGGGGCCGATCGGCCAGGAGTGGGGTCTTGCAAACTCAGTAGCCCCCGGGCGCAAGCGGTCTCGGCGGCTTTGAGGGACTTGAGCCAGGCGCAGGGCGCGCAGGCCGCCCCGCCTCCTGAGGGCGCAGGCCTCGGCAACGCGCTGCAATGTAAGATCCCGGCTCTGCGCGGCCCGGAGGGGGATGCGAACGTGAGTGTGGGCAAGGGCACTCTGGAGCGGAACAATACCCCTGCGGTGGGCTGGGTGAATATGAGCCAGAGCACGGTGGTGCTGGGCACGGATGGAATCACGTCTGTGCTCCCGGGCAGCGTGGCCACCGCCGCCACTCAGGTAAGCAGGTTGCACTGGGACCGCGCGGTGTCCTGCTCTCCAGCTGCGCGCAGGAGGCAAGCGGGCTGTGGCGGGTGCACGTGTGCTGATGGGGAAACCGGTTGGCAGTGCCAGGGGATGGATGCGGGAGGAGCTTTGGGGCTTTGGAAGCTCGCACTACGCTGGGGTCGCCGGTTCGGGGCGTGTGGGCTGCACTGACCCTGCCAGGGGGGGCCGCGACCTACCTACCCTTCCCAGCCTCCGCGGTAGTGAGAATCCTAGAGTTCGGGTGCAGACCCGTGAAGTAGCTGAGGCAGACAGAGTCCGCTCCTTTATGCAGACAGACTCCCCTTTCTGCCAATGACTGGGTCTTTCTCTTCTTAAAAATGTCCTTTTTTTTTTTTTTAAAGAAAATTCGGGGGAAAAGCCCGAGTGGGTAGGGGGGCGGTAACAGTTTAAGTTCTGTAGCCTTTACTCTGCTCGTTACCATTTATTACTTTAGAACTCTCTTGATGAGAAGTGGGTTTACACGAGGCTACTGAAGCTTAAGCGTCCAGGGCCTATCCTTTGTCTGCGCCCTTCCAAAATCAGCATCTGATTTTGCCATCCTAATTTTGTATTTTTTTTTTTTCTTAAAGTGTATATCCCTCAACTGTGTAAGCGTCAGGCCCTACCTACCAACCTGGACCCACACTTAAATTTAATCCTTTTACTATTCAGCCAAAGGTGTGATAAACCCATGGAACAAATCCCAATCTCTGGCCTGTGATGGATAAAGGCAACTTTGGCTGGTGCCCCCTTTCTTCATATTGGCTTTTGTTTTCTTCCATTTCCCTCCAGTCTTTGTCCTTCCTTCTCTGATCTCTTCTTTCTTCGGTTTCATTCACTGTAGCTCTTTTCTTCCCATTTCCTGCCCTTCTGCTATCTTTTTTTCCTCCCCTAGGTTTGGGGGCTAGGCATGTATGTATCCAGCAGTGGGGTCTGGACCAGAATATGTGTCTGTGTGAGATTTCAGATTTACACAGTCCTCCTGCCTTGGCCACTCTGTGTTCATACACACACACACACACACACACACACACACACGTGTCCATTCATACTTACCCACAGGCCCACATAGCAGGCACTTGGCTGTTAGAATAACTGGAAATCAACATTAGCTTAGACTTTCCCACTCACCCTTGCTTTTGGGGTCCATGTCTGGAGCATTTATCTGTGTGTATTAACTGCCTCTGGCAGTATGTACCCAACAGTGTGACCCCAGCTGTAGTAGAACATTTGTTTTACTCGTCTTGCTTAACCTCCGCACTGCGGCAAAAGGAGCTGGAACTCCCCCTCTTTGCAGCCCGGGAAGGATCAGAGGGTGGGGTTAGGAGTGGAGGTGGTGTGTGTGTGTGGGAGGAGTGGAGGGAGGATGTTCAGAGGTTCAGGTTCCTGCAAGTCCTCCTTTCCAACCCTGCCGATATTCCGATTGGGCCTTTCTGACACCCACGCTAGACCTCTTCCTCCCTCCCCAAGACGTATCTCCTGACAGCTGCTGCTTTATCCTCCCTGGCCTGGCCTGTAGGAAAGTGTAGGATGTAGCAGGTTGCTACAATAGGAGAGGAAGGATCACTCAGGAGATGGAAATGGTGCACACTGGGCTGAGCCCCTGGAAGGTGTGCTTAGTGTCCAGGGGTCCTGAACATGTTCAGAGTTCATTTGAGGTGTCCACACCACCAGATTTTTCTGCTTAGTAGTGAGGGATTCCAGAACCAGGCCCAAGAAAGCATCTTAGTGTGAGTATGGAGAAGAGAACCCCAAAGATTCATAGACTGCTGCAGCTGGCAGGTACCTCAGGGGACAATTATCCTAAAGTCCTCTTTTTACAGATGGAACACAGAGGCTCTGAGAGAGCAAGTGGCTTGCAGGGGTTATCCAGTAGTAAAGTGTAGGTCAGAACTCTTTACCATATCGACCTTTTTCATTCTTCCTCTTATTTCACCTCCAAATCTCCCTCCTGCCCATCTGCTTGCCCCACTGCTGAAGGATGTCCCCCTCAATGTAGATGACTAGGCAGGTTCTGCCCATAGACTCTGGCGGAGGAATTGAGGCAGTGGCTCTGGCTGGCTTTGGCATTGCAGCTCTCTTTCTGGCCTTGGCACACACTCTGAAGCAAAAGGCTGAGGGAGGGGCGTGGTGGGGTTTTGGGGGGCGTGTATGATTGGTTAAGAATCTGCTTGCTGGGATGTCTAGGCATGATGTTGGGGGCCTGCTTGCCAAATGAACTTTTGGTAACGGGTTGGGGATGGAGGGACCTGCTTGCAATCAACTTACAGGATCAAGGTTTGGGAAGAGCTGCTTGCTGGTGTGCTTGGACTGTAGGATTTGGGGAAGAGGGGCTCAGGGGTTGGTTTAAGATGTATCTTGGGATCAGGATTGGGGACCTGCTTGCTGAAAGGCTCTCAGTGCAGGTTCAAGGGGCAAGGACCCTGCTTGTAGATGCATCCTTTCTTTAGAATTGGGGTCCTGCTTGCTGATGCATCCTCAGTTGAAAAGTGGGGGCCTGCTTGCTGGGAAGGACCCTTAGCCAGGGGAGAGGGGTGGAAGGGGCCTGCTTGTGGACCTACCCGGGGCTGTTATCCGACAATGTGCTTTTCCGCCCCCAGGAGGACGAGCAAGGGGATGAGAATAAGGCCCGAGGGAACTGGTCCAGCAAACTGGACTTCATCCTGTCCATGGTGGGGTATGCAGTGGGGCTGGGCAATGTCTGGAGGTTTCCCTACCTGGCCTTCCAGAACGGGGGAGGTATGGCTTTTCAGCTCTTTCCGCCTGCTGGTGTGGCGGGCGGGCACTTGAGGGTTGGGGGGACCCGGAGCCCTTGGGGCAGGCCGGGAGGGGAGGCTCAGGGCAGCCTCCTCACCCTCCAGCCCTAGACCTTGTAGGGGTAAAGAAAGAAAAACCTGAGGGCAGGAGCGATTGTAATTGTTTGGCGCCGGATCCAGGAGGTTCTTATCTAGAGATGGGCTTACAGATGAGGAGTTGCAGACCCATGATTCCCCACTGGCCCAGTTTGGGGGCCTGAGTCAGGGAGCGATAATGCAGGCAAGTTCAGACTCCGGTGGTCAAGAATTCACTGAGAAAGCAGAGGCCGTTCAAGCACCTAGTCAACTTTAGAGCCGGTAGCTGTGCCGTCCTGAAGGCCGAAATGAGGATTGTAACCTGGATATCTGAGTCTTCCTAGGAGACTGAGAAAGGGGAGCTCAAGGGGAGAGGAATTCAGGGTGCTGGTGAGCCTAGGAGGTGCCAGGGAGTAGGGGCTGGGGGCTGGGCTTCCAAAAACCTCTCGGAGGCACCCTCCCTTACCTTCTTGGGCAGAAGTAAGGGCATATTTTGATTTCAGTAATTTAGCAAAAACAGTTTATCTTTCATTTGTCCTACCTGGGTGGAAGATGCTGCTTTTGAAGGAAAATTGTGTCAGTGGTGGGAAGGATGCCAGTTAGGCCCACCCCGGCTCCCCAGCCCCGGGGATCCATTCTCTCTCCTCTGTATCCACTGAAGGGGGAACCTACACTTTCTGGATCCTGTCTGTCTGGAGAGGCTCCCTGTTGGCTAACTGACAACTCACCCTCTAAGAATAGGGATTTGCACCTAGAGCTCCTTTCTGCCATCTGCTCAAGGGGACCAACAGGAGGAGCGATGCACCCCCTTACCCGATAGGTCAGGCAGCTTTGGGGTTTTGTCTGTGTGTGTGTGCGTGGTCATTTAGGCCCTCTTCTGGAGGGATTTGGTGTGTTGGAACTGACAGGTGCTGCGCCACCAAAACGTCCCCTGCCCCCTCCTCCCTATTTCCAAATTAGGACACGCTGACAAGTGCTTGTAAGACAACTGCAGAGCGTTTGCAATCAGGGGTGCCCTGAAAACAAAACGCGTGCTGGGCCCATGAAGATAGGCACCCCAGACAGGTTCTGCTTTGTTTTCCGCAGGGAATTCTCAGACCAGGGTGCTATCCTAAGGCTTCCAAGAGGTACTCAGGATGTGGGGTGGGGTGGGCATGAAGAGGTTCCAGCAAAGAGAGTTGCCAGGGAAAGGACCCTTGCCAGTGCCCGTGCTCTGCTCGCCCGGGGGCTGCGAAGTGCGGGGTTGCTCGAGTAGCCAAGAGGTCCCGGTTCCAGCTGGAGCCAGGTGACAGAAGGGGGACTCAGCCTTTTCCGCACTGCTGTGGCTCCGGCCTGGCCCCGCAGCCCTCGTGGCGAAGTGCGGAGCTTGCCCTCTCTTCCCGGGAACGGAGGAGGCAGATTTCCATGTTTCTCCACCCGCTCCCCCAGGAGAGAATAGGGCAGGGCCTCCAGTTTTGCTGCTGCTGGGTCTTCCTAGCCTGGTGAGCCCGGGGTGAGAAAGCGGGAAAGCCCTACCCCCCAATAGGAAGTGGGGAGACCGGTAAGCTGCAGCCTAAACAAACATCAGCTTCCCTTCTGCTGAGCCCAGTGTTCTGGGTTCTGGCATCTCTAGTTCCCAGATTTACTCTGACATACATCAACACTTTCTGGTCAAACTCTTTTTAAAAGACCACAGCAATTCCCCAAGCTCTTCCCAGATAACCTCAAAGACTGTGGAAGAGAAAGAACCCAGAGAACCCTCAGCAAGTCTATGGAGGCCTACGAGGTACGCCTGCCTTAGACTGGGCATTCTGGGGAATACAGAGACGAAGGGTGAGGACATGCAGTACTCACAGTCTAGACAAGACGCCCACATCAGTATCACCCAGGGGTCAGCGCCTGGGCCAGGAACTGTGGGAGGAGAGAGAAGACAGACTTCCTGGAGGAGGAAGCATTTGAGGTGATCTTGAAGGATGGAAGGGGCTTCTCCTATGGAGTAGAGAGCTGAGAAGTGTGTGATGGGAGGGGTGGCGGAGAGGGATGGGTGTCCCCACTGACCTCTGCCAGCACTGACCTAGCCCTGGTTGGCTCAAAGTGTGCAGGAAGCTTATGGGGTGAGGAGGGGTACTCTGGAGTATAGTTGAAGATATGGGGTCCTTCAAGGGCTGAGGCTCTGATGAGATTTCACCACTCTGAATCCATTGCTTGAGCCCTGGAAGGGCTTAATTTTTGGAAATTGAAGTGCTATAATAAGAAACAAAAAGAAGAAAAGAAACAAATTCCATCCACATATAATCCCCAGTGACCTGCCCAAGGCAATATTGAAACAAGGAATGTATTTGTGTGGGTAACCTTACCTTTGTCAGACAGGGCTGTTAAATGTCCTGGCTGCCTGTTGTTGAACCTGAATATCAAAAGCTTCTTTAGAAAAGGAGCTAAATTGTCCTGTTCATTGAGAGGGAGCCTGGCCCCCAGTCCTGGATGAAGGCGGGCCAGAGCCCTGCCTTTGCCTCCCAGGGCTCTCACTCTCCCACTTTCTTCCCAAGGTGCTTTCCTCATCCCTTACCTGATGATGCTGGCTCTGGCCGGATTGCCTATCTTCTTCCTAGAGGTGTCACTGGGCCAGTTTGCTAGCCAGGGGCCAGTGTCTGTGTGGAAGGCCATTCCAGCTCTGCAAGGTAAGTCCAGCCTGCCTCCCAGCCTTTTCAGCCTCTTCCCCTGCCCTCTCTGGCACCGTGCAGCCCCAGGGAGGGAGAGCCACTTTTGTAATCAATAGAACACATTCCTTTATCTGATCCTTCTGAAGAATGGCTTTAGATCATCTCTGGCATTGTTGAGTTCCTGGGGGAATGCCTCAATGTCCCCTGTCCACACAGAGTCCACTTTACTATTCGTCATCTGTCTGTACCAGAGAGCCAAGACATAGGTCCCTACCACTGTAAGAATTCCATAAGGTTTGGCATAGAATGAATCCCTGGAATTTTTGCTTCTGCAGGCTGTGGCATCGCGATGTTGATCATCTCCGTCCTAATAGCCATATACTACAATGTGATTATTTGCTACACACTTTTCTACCTATTTGCCTCCTTTGTGTCTGTGCTACCCTGGGGCTCCTGCAACAACCCTTGGAACACACCAGACTGCAAAGATAAAACCAAACTTCTATTAGGTAAGTTTGGAAATACCTGGTTTCGGTGTGTGTATTCCGAACCATTCATTCATTCATTCAACAAAGTAAACTGAGCGAGTACATGGGGGAAAATGTCACCTGGGCCCTATCACAGCTGCTAGGGGTCCAGAGACTAAAACAAACACCAAACACACTTAATTCTCCTCATGGAGGGGTAATCAAATTTTTGTTTGTGTATGAATAACTATTTGTTAAAATGCAGGTTTTCACAGGGCCACGGTAGAATCTGATTTATAGATCTGGGTTTGGGTGAGCCTAGGAAATGGGTACTTAGTAAAGCTCTCTAGAATCTTATTTTGTTTTATAGTGTGTTTCTAGTGGGAGGTGGTTAGAAGCCCCACTGTAGCTTTTTTAAAAGAGAGTTTGCATTTTAACTCTATTCCCAGGTGACTTGTCTGCATGGTACAATTTGAAATGTATTGCTCATTGGATACTTTTTCTTCCATTCTTGGGATACTTTGTACTCAGCCCTACTATGAAACTAATTTATAGCTTTCATAGGAAAGCTATAACCCAAGTTTAGCCCAGGAACATGGGGAAGGGGAGAGGGAGGAGAGGGCAGAGGGAGGGTGATTGGCGGGATCACGCCTATGGTTCATCCTATAAGGGTACATGTGAATCTCTCTAAATGAAGAATATAAATGTCTTAACACAATAACTAAGAAAAAGACATGAAGGCTGTGTTAACCAGTTGGATGGAAGTACTTCAAACTGCATAGAGAAACAGTACACTGTACTCCATGATAGTACTAATGTACACTGTTATGATTTAAAAATAAAATAAAAAAAAAATGAAATGTGATGCTCTAGGTCCCAGAGTCTAGGAGCCTGGTCCTGGGCCCAGACTGACCAAACTGCTCAGTACGTGAGGTGAGTGTGAGCACAGGCTCTTGCACTTACGCCTCTGTAGAAATGGGCCTCAGGTGGCACCTGCAAGAGCGCGAGTCCCCTGGGGAGTCAGAGAGTGTCCCTGGAAGATGTTTCAGGTGTAAAATAGATTGAGACTTGAGGACTTGGGGAAAACCGTCAGCTTCTTGGGTTAAGGGCAAGAGACTCAGTGGGATAAAGAGCATGGCAGGTATGTCAGAAAAACTTTCTGGTCTGGTCTAAGACATCTTTGCCACTGACTCTATGTGTGTCTGAGTCATGTAACCTCCTTGGGTCTTTCCTCATCTGAAAAACAGAAATACTATTCCTCACCCTATATCCTATACGGGATTGCCGTAAGAACAGATGTGAGGGCCATGATAGAGCTGCAGAATTATAAAGCTCTCCCACAAATAGAAAGTGCTATTATCAGTCACTTTGGAAAACACTGGTCATTTTAATGGGGACCTAGAAACAAGTAGTTTCTTCTTTTGCTAGTAGATGTGCACACTCTCAACTGGGTCTGTTCTGAAGTCAGCTTTCTGCGGTGTCTATAGGATCGGCTCTTGGTGTTGCCCTCCAGGACCAGCTTTTTTCCCCAGAAGTCTGTGCATTGCAGAATTAGCACATTATTTAAGCCTTTGAGTGTGTTAAGGACAAAAGACGAATTCTTCCCTCCCATATTCTCAGGGAGATGCCAGATGCCATTCTTCTCCCCCTTCTTTTTTTAAATTCCAGATTAATATAAGGGCACATACAATTGGGTTACATCGTTTGCATTTGCTAGGTAGTATGAGATGCTATTCTTTTCTACATTTTCTATCATGTATGTGGGTTTGTTTTATAGTCTGCATGGATATGTGTGTGTGTGTATGTTTTAAAGCAAGCTGAGCATGGTAACTGGGCCAAGCATGGGGGCGGGGTCCACGAGGCAGAGAGGACCTTGCCCCTGGTTTCTAGTCTGGTGCATAATCACCCAAGAAGCATGAAAGGCAGAGTAAGGATGTTACACAGCTAAGCTCCTAGTGGACTGGTTTAAACCATAAAAACTAGGCAAGCTCTGAGTAGAAAGAGACAATGGACATTTTTCACTCTTCTTTCTCCCTGAGAGTGTATGGACAGACTGGGAAGATCCGATCTCATTCATGGCCAGTGCTTTAATTTTTGGGTAAAATACCAGGTGTCACTCCCCTCTCTGTTTGTGCAGCACTCCCCGTTTGTCATTCTCTGCTATCTGTAGGTGAACATGTTCTGCTTCTTGGGCCAGGCTTTCCCTCGTGGATTATGGTCCTTTGGGGGTTCTGGAGTGCCTTAGATTAAAAAAAAAAAGCGATGGTGGCTTGTTCATAGAGACATGGGCAGCTTTAGAGCCTCACTGCTTTGCTGGAAAAATTGGGAGTCCAGACAATGGCCATATCCAGCCTAAGGGTCTCCCAAATGGACATTCTGAGCACAGCTCACCTTCTTTCTCCCTCACAACCCACACCCTATGACATCTGCCCAAAAGGACTCATCCCCGGAGAGAGGGGATACATGGCCCGCCATTGCCACGTTCCTTCACAGCAGAGACGTTTGTGCCATGCTCCTCTCACTGCTGCTAGGGACATATGCCTGTGAGCTCTATGTCATCATGGAGATGCCAGGGCACCCATTGCACTCCAGCTCCAGAGGTAAAACCCTGGACCTGTCTGCGGGTGAGGCCTAAGTTTGTAGGAAAGGCTGTTTTCTTTAGGGTGCCTCAACCCTGCAGGTATTCGTAATGGAGAACGACTAATCTGTGCCCTGCCAAGTGAGACCAGTGGCTGCTTTGTGAAAATAGGAGCTAGCTGGGTCCCATAAAATGGAAACAGCATAAATACCATTTCTATTTCTGGAACGGCTTAATTTTCATTAGAACTTTAATTAAATGATTCCTTTTCTCCCTGGTCTTTCATGTGCTTTCATTTATTAATAATTGCCTGAGTAAAGAGAATCCCATTCCAACAGCTTCCAATTTCGCAGGATCATTATCGCTGTTCTTTGTTCGGGGTTGCTGGGCCGCAGAGCTCTCAGATAAGGCCCATCATTCCCTTGCTCCCGCGCCTGAAGGCGCCGTGTGCTGGGAAGCGTGCTCCTGCCGCCCAGTGGTAGATAAGGATATTGCAGGAGGCTTGGAAATGCGAGAGCCAGAGAGCCAGACCTGGTGCATTGCCGCAGGGACCGTGACCTTGTACCGCAGTTGCCGGCAGAGATCCACAGACATCCAGAGACGCTCTCTAGGGAAGCTGCCTGCTTGCTTCACAATGGCAATTTGGGAAGCAAGGATTTGGCGTTTGCTCTTGTGTTAATGGTCTCTGCATTCTTAGGGAGGTGGATGCACTTTTTGGAAGAAGGGCCTGTACTAACATATGCGCTTATTTACAGAAGAGAGGTGCGGATGGTTCTCTAATTGCATTCATCAGGTAGCTGCTGGGGGAAACAAAAGCTTCCCCGTAAATATCTGATAGTTATTAGGAGGGAAATCTCCTGAAACTGTTATTTGATTAGACTAAAGAAGATCATTGAATGGGAAGGTACTGGAAGGCCTTTCAAGCAGAGATTCTGAACGAGGGGAGACTTTACAGGGGACATGAGAGACTTTTTCAGAGACTTTTTTGTTGTTGTTGTGACCCCACGGGGATGTGCAGATGCTCCTGGAATTTAGTGGGCCGAGGCCAGGGATGTAGTTAAATATCCCCCCTCCCCAATGCACAGGACAGACACACAACAAAGAATTATGGGACCCCAAATGTCATTAGTGCCATGGATGAAAAATCCTAGTCTAAAGAACTAATCAAAGGGGAGCGATTCTTAAGATTGTTGTTTTAATTTTTCCCCAATATTCCAAGAAATTCAGGGGAATATGGTAATTTATGGCAGGCAAGTGGGCTTGTGACAATTAGGTTTGTGAGCTCACGTAAGAAAAAGTACCATATACCTCATTGCTGAATATCACTACAGACACCCTCAAAGGACTCCCCCTGACCATCTGGTGACCATAGTGATACTGAGCAATGAGTTATGTAGCACTATTTCTAGGATGAGTCCACCAACATAATTGTCTGACTTCATACATCAATTTTTTTTAAATACTGAAAAAAAAAAAAAAAAGAACTGAGCACAGTCAGATGTAGAAGAACCAGAGAACTCTGTTTCCTTCATGGGTTCCCCCACTCCACACAGCAGCTCCTTGTACAGATAGCAAAGGCTCATGTTTATGGAGCCCTGAATTATATAGCACTTTTTTTAGGCTGGAAGATGATGTTGAGGAGTAAAGATGCTCACTCCCTAACAAGGTACAACAATGATGATTGAATTATGGCTATAATTTACTGAGGGCCAACCATTGCCAGGCATCTTGTGAAATTTTTTTCATTAATGATCTCATTTAATTTGGTCCTTGCAAAAACCTTGTGCAAACTCTTACCAGAAAATGGAGGCTCAGACAGATAAAGGAACTTGTCCAAGCTCTCAGGGCTAGGATCGTTCCTGAGCCCTGCAGTTCCATACAAGGCATAAATTAGGAGTCCATGCACCGCATCTAGATTGCATATGTTTTTGCTTTGTTGTTCATGGTAATTAAAAAGAACTTTAACTAGTTTCTGATGTTTTAAAATGGAGAGATTTCATGTAAACATCCAGAGTTTCTGCATCTTTTGCCACAACATCTGGAAAAGCTTGGCACTGCAGTACTCTCTGCTTTGCCACAGTCCCCACCTCCCCCTATTACCCTTGACGTTATGCCTTCCTTATTTGTGTCACCAGCCTGGCCTCTGTAGGTGGCTGAGTCCATGAGCCCTGCTCTATACTTCACAATAGAGTGGTTACCAGCATGGACTCCAAAAAGAGAGGCTTGTTTGCATCCTGGGTTGATATATGACCTTGGCAAACACTTGCATCTCTCTGTGCCTCAGTTTCTTCATTTTAACACAGAGATAATAACAGTACTTATCTCATAGTACTGGTGGTGTGAGGCTTAAATTAACTGATGCATGAAAAGCACTTAAAACAGTGCGTTAGACATAAGTACTGTGTA
Organism: Otolemur garnettii; assembly: GCF_000181295.1. Lineage (NCBI taxonomy): Eukaryota > Metazoa > Chordata > Mammalia > Primates > Galagidae > Otolemur > Otolemur garnettii. Next base: position 49,199,698 of record NW_003852396.1, read on the forward strand.
AGTGTTAGTTTTTTTTTTTACTCTTTGCTTTTTTACAAAATAATATCCTTTGGGATTGGTCATGGTGGATTCTTTATTTGAAATATCTGTCTGTTTATAAATATCTTAAAGCTGTTTGGGAGGAATTATAATATAGACAGAAAGACTTTAGGTTCATCCTTTTTTTGTTGTTTTTTGAGACAGAGTCTCATTTTATCACCCTCGGTAGAGTGCTGTGGCGTCACAGCTCACAGCAACCCCCAACTCCTGGGCTTAGGTGATTCTCTTGCCTTAGCCTCCTGAGTAGCTGGGACTACAGGCGCCCTCCACAATGCCCAGCTAAGGTTCTTCCTATTTAAAATGCAGATGATAATATGTACCTCCTGGGTTTTATGGGGATTTCATGAGATAGTAATTGTCAAAGTGCCCAGCACAGTGCCTGACATACTGAGACTCACAAGGTTAATTTCCTTTCCCCATCCTAGCCTAGGTCAGACCTTCTCAACTATTGACAATTTGGTTTCCTCGATGTAACAGCTAAAAATGTCTCCAGATATTGCTGAATGTCCCCAAGGGGAAAATTTGTCCCCGGTTGAGTACCACTGTGTTAGGTGGTTAGCATATTATAGGCTCACCAACACACAGTGTGGCTACTGCCTCTGCTAACCCACATGACAGCAGAAGGAACATGCTCATATATCTCGTTACCGTATGTCGGCCATGGTGCCAGGCGTGGGGCCAAGATGAACTTATCAGTGAGTCTTCTGTAGGCAAGAGGTTGGTTTATCCCTAATTAAATTCATTCCTGCAATTCATTTGTTTTCTGTAGAGTCATAAATCCCATTAGCTGTCTGATTTCAACAGAGTTACTCAACCTCCTTAAGCCTGTTTTTTTATTTTAAAAATGGAGGTAATACTACCTACCACATAGGCTGATATGAGGATTAAATGAAGTAATACATTTAAAAAGCTGAGAGTGCTCCATAAACATGAGCCTTTGCTATCTGCACAAGTGCTGTGGGGACTGGGGGAACCGAAGAAGGAAACAGAATTCTCTGGTCTGTCTACATTTTACTTTGCTCAGTTACTATTTGTTGTTTTTGGTATTTAAACATTTGATACATGAGGTCAGACAATAAGTTGGTGGACTTATCCTAGAACAAGTGCTAGATAACTCATGGCTCAGTATCACTACGGTCACCAGATGGCCACGGGGAGTACTTTGAAGGTGACTAGCGATATTCTGCAATGAGATGTATAGTATTTTTTCTTGTGAGAGCCCCTAAACGTAATTGTCAGACCTGATACATATTACAGTTGCACATATTTGGGGGGTATAAGTAACATTTTGATTCTGCATACCATGTGTAATGCTCAAATCAAGATAATTGGGACATCCATCACCTCAAACATCTATCCTTTCCTTGTGTTGGGAATATTGCGATTCTTCTAGTGATTTTGAAATACATGATGCATTATTGTTAACCGGTTGATACTTTCTCAAAGTTACCCTCCAATGTTTCTGCCTTTTGTTTTTAAACCCGCAGAGAGGGACCTGTGTATCTTTTCTGTGCAGATTTCACTGTCTCTATACCACCCTCTCCTAAACAGATTCCTGTGTTATCAGTGACCATCCCAAAGTACAGATCAAGAACTCAACTTTCTGCATGACTGCCTATCCCAACTTGACAATGGTTAATTTCACCAGCCAGGCCAATAAGACGTTTGTCAGTGGAAGCGAAGAGTATTTCAAGTAAGATGGCTTTTTTTTTTTCTTTCCAAGAGGAATCCAGTGAATTAATAAACATTCAGTTTGTAGACCAGAGGTGTGGATGGCCCAAAGGATGGGATCAGGGAGGAAGACTTTTTTCCTGCTTTGGTTTCCAAGAGCAGAGGGTGACGTCTTGTGGGCTTGGGGAAGACAGTTGGTTAAATGATGTAGGGTGGGAATAGAACCCATGCTGCAGAGATTCAAGATGCTGATGAAAAAACATTTGAAAAGCTTGATCCAGCGTGATCTTAGCAGACCTTAGTTAACCAGATGACTTTTTTTTATCTGTCCGGGACAAGAGCCAATAAAACAGGTTATGGTCAAAGTTTTAGTTTTCTTTCTTTCTTTCTCTTCTTTTTTTTCTTTTAGTTTCACCTTAGCTTTGTGCTTTCTACATCTGTGTTGCAGGACATGAGAGAAGTGAGGTTCAGGGATACTAGGAGGTCCTTAGGTACTACAGGAAGATTGAGTAAAGTTCATGAAATTCTTTTCTTTTCTTTTCTTTCTTTCTTTCTTTCTTTTTTTTTTTTTTTGCAATAGAGTCTCACTCCATCACCCTGGGTAGAGTGCTATGGCATTATCATAGCTCACAGCAACCTCAAACTCTTGGGCTCAAGTGATCCTCTTGCCTCATCCTCCCAATTACCTGGGACTACAGGCACCTGCCACAGTGCCCTGCTAATTTTTCTATTTTTAATACAGACTGGGTCTGTCTCTTGCTCAGGCTGGTCTCCAACTCCTGAGCTCAGGCAATCTACCTGCCTTGGCCCTCCAGAGTGCTAGGATTACAGGCATGAACCACCACAACCAACCTATCAAATTATTTCTTAGGGGAGGCAAATATAGACAGAGTTTAATAGAGAGTCAACAAAGAATGTTCCCCTAGGCTGAGCTTTAAGTCAGGGGTTGTAAACTCAAATGTGTTCAGAGGACTTGGAGGGAACTTAAGGGAGTAAAGTGCAAGTGAGTGACAGAGAGTGGTGGGGACTGCGGCAAACTGAAGAGCTGCCTGCCTCCTGCAAGGGAGGCCGCTGGTGCTCGGTTTCAACTGATCGCTGCCTTGGGGAAACATGGGCTAGTGCTCCCAGAGCTTTCATTTTCCAAGAGAAGTTGGAAATAAAAATCTGGATTTGTATGTGATCCTTCCTGTCTTAAATGTTAGCAAAATAATTCAAATAGAACACTCGTTTAAATAAAATGCATACATTAGTAGGCCCCAGTTTGTGGCCTTTACTTAGAAAATGAGAAAGGTTTGCAAATACCCCCACCATTCTCCCAGTGGCCATTAATTCTTACTTTAGGTTTTTGTCCCATCCAGACTCAGAGGATACAATGGTTGATTGAATAGTTCTGTCTGAAAACCAGGGGTGGTAGAGGTGGGCACTTTGAGCACTGATTGAGTCTGACCTGATGGTGCAATGAAATGTGATCACAGAACCTGGGCAGTTGGTTACACTAGAAAATGATTGTGAACCTGCTTTGGGTGGTCTTTACTAACCTCTGGGGCTAGTCTTAATTTCTAAGAAGAAATGTCATCAGGAGCTTCCTGGGACTTGTCCAAGGTTCCTTACTGAAGCATGGAACAGTGAGATGGCTGGAATTGCTGACTATGTGGTTTACCCATTTGGGGGATGGAACACGGGAAGGGCCTTTTCTAGCTTGGGAGATATGGTCCCCTTGGTTTGGCCTTGGAGGCGAGTTCAAGGTCAGCTTGATCAGTCCTACTCAATTCTGAGCCCAGGTTGTGCCAGGGTTGGGATGGAAAGAAGCTCTGTCTGCACAGATCGTGGCCATCCCTGGTCTGTAAAGGATGGCTGTGTGCTGCCAAACAGCCTCTCCAGGTCAGTGGCTAGACCAGGAGTAGGGCTGCTGCTTCTATTTCTCTCAGCAGATCAGGACGTTCTGGGTCATCATCGTCTTGCAGAGTCTGGGCTATCTCATCCTTTGTTCAGGTCATAGAAAAATGTCAGCCTACAACCAGAGCAGTTTCATACAGGAGGCATGGCTAGATGGTTACAGAGTTAAAGGAATTGTCTGAATCTGTTCTCAGGCACTGTCCCTGAAGCTGCCTCCTGTACTCAGCCAGACTCTACTACTTCTCCATCGCTACACCAGTTGCCAGAACCGGCTGTAGATGATTCTGTTGGCAGCTCCTCATCTATCTTTGAATGCACTCCTTGAACAAGGCCTAGGCAGCCTGCTTTTGCATGTTAGCTAGCCTCAGCCTCAGGTGCACCCAACACAACTCGAAATAAAGTCCAGAGCTGCCCAGGTTCTGTCATTTAGCATATGCCGTTTTCACTATGTGCTAATTTTTTAAAATTTAAAACGTGAAAATACTTTCAGAATATGTTTTCACAAAAGAGCAGAGCAATATGGAAACCACACAAAAGTCAACCCTTGACAGTTTAGTGTTTTTATTGCACTTCTGGGACAGCTCCAAGTGACAGTGAAATTGGCAGTCTCGAGTAGAAGCCTGCCTGGGGCCACAAGTGGCCTCCCAGCACATGATCAAAGGTGGGTTAAGTCCAGTTGTTGTCTCTGCAGAAAGCCATGGGCAAGAGCACAGACCAGCAAATCCCCCATGCCCTAATCTGATTGGGTTCCTGATAGGGAGAGGGGTGTTGCTGGGGTTTGGGTCAAGGCTCCTGGCTCTGCTGGGAGATTGAACCTGCCTCTCTCCTCTCCCTCCCTCCTTCCTTCCTTCTCTTCTCTTTCCCGTTCTCAGGTATTTTGTGCTGAAGATTTCTGCAGGGATTGAATATCCTGGTGAGATCAGATGGCCGTTAGCCTTCTGCCTCTTCCTGGCTTGGGTAATTGTGTACGCATCCCTGGCTAAAGGAATCAAGACTTCAGGAAAAGTAAGAACTTAGATTTATCTAAGTATGAAAAAGTTCTGAGACATCTGGGGGTGGTTGTATCATGGAACAGGCCGAGTTCGGAGAAGAGAATCAGGAGTCGTGCATGCTAACTCTGACCACCCTGGAGCAGTAGAGGGGCTGTGGGCCAGTGACTTCACGGCCATCTGTAAAGTGGGGTAATAATACTTTTCTTGCTGGACTATCTTAAGCTTCAATGAGACAAATGTGTATTTGGCTCCCATCCCTTGGGGATACTATGATTCCTTTCCTTCCTTTTCTCTCTGGAGCTCTCATTCACTCATCAGAAGAGACCTCCCTGATGTCATTAGTCACTTTCCCTAAATTCTAGAATTTTTGCTGTTATTTTTTGGCCTCTTGGTCTGGCTGCCAGGTCAGTTACTGCTTCTGTCAAGAAGCTGGATGAAGATCAACACTGTGGAGTAGGTTCCCTTTCCTCCCTCCTGGCCACTGCGTTCTTGGCTTTCTTACCTTCCTTTCCATGCCCAGCCTGACACTCTTCCACCCAACGGGCTGCCAGCACTGAAGAAGGACAGGTCTGCCCATGGGGTTTTGGCTGAGCAAATACTGGACTGGGCCCTTTGCAGATAACGAAACTCAAGCCACAGAAGTTGAGGCATCCAGGGAGCCTCAGCGGCCCTGAGCATTGCCGTGAGAGTCACAGTAACATGTTCCATCTTTCTGCTGCCTTAGCAAAGCCCTGTTGAAGGGTTCCCCAACTGCCCCAATGACAACCAATAATATTTCACCACCCCAGGAGGCATTTCCATCTTTCAGAATAAAAGTGAAAATGTCTTTAAGACCCAAGGAATGAGGGTGGACTGGTGGACTTGGAGACCGTGGGTTGTAAAGTTGAGCTTTGGGCTGGTTACCCAGACCCGGGCTCACTGGGGTCACATTACAGCCAGCCAACCACAGAAGGGTCAGGCCGTATGGGCAGGGTGGTCTGTGCCATCCTCCACCCTCAGGCATGCTTCACGCCCCCACCCAGCACCCAGACTGGTGCCCACCAGCTGCTAGCCCAACCGGTTTCTCTCTGGGCACGCGGACATGAGCGTAGGTGCCTTTTCATTATAGCGCTTACCGGTGCCTTCTGTCGAATCTACATAGGATGCAGGCACTGGAGCAATGGACTTCGGCAGGTTTGGCAGGGTTACCTGAGGCAGGAGGGGCGTCTGAAATGACATGGTGTGGGAGGATCAAGCCAGCTAGAGAACCAGGCTGAGAGTGAGGAGCCCTGGGTTCCTGTCCCCCAGCTCCCTGTGGGCAGTGAAACTTGGCAGAGCTCCAATTTGCTCTTATCTTTAATTTCGTTTCTTTTTCTTTTTTTGCTAATAAATAAGAAGGAAATTTTCTTCTTCTAGCTATTTCAGGTGTCCTCAGTGTCCTCATTTCTAAGGTGAAGGCAGTTGGATGGCACCATGTCTACAGCCTTCCAGTTTTTACACTGCTCTGTTGGAACACTTGCTGGGGGCTTCTTTTATCTCTGACCTCAGTTTCCCCTTCTGTAAAGTGAGAGGTGACATGAAGTGGCCCCTGAGGACTCTGTTGTTGACTCTGACCCTTTGTTTGGTGTTGTTGTTGCAGCTTGGCTGGGGCCGGGTTTGAACCCGCCATGCTCGGTATATGGGGCCAGTGTCCCACTCACTGAGCCACAGGTGTCACCCTTATTATTATTATTATTATTATTATTTTGGCCAGGGCTATTAGTTTTAACCTGCCACCTCTGGCATATGGGGCTGGGCCCTACTCCTTTGAGCCACAGGCACCGCCCATCATTATTATTATTTTTGTAAGCAAAACTCTAGGTATTCTTTGTGACAAGCTATACTACATTAATGTCATCATTAATGTGACGTTAATGTGAATGCTATGAGGCTGGACTGATTGCATTTCTAAGGCTCCAGGGAGATGAGGAAGTGTTACTGTGATCCTTATAACAGTGCCCATGAGACCTGAGGTTTCCTGGATTCCTCGCCTCTGTAGCTTCCCAGGGAGCTGTGGGAGTTTCATCACTTCCAAGGGGATAAGCCAAGCAATTGCTCATCAAGACTAGCCAAGTATTTGCTCAGCCAAAATCCCGCTGGTAGGACTGTCACTTATGACTAGGGATGGAGACAAGATGACCTCAGCCATGGTCTAAGTGACCAGACAGGTGTCTAGTGGGACAGGCTGGAAGGTGTGACTGGCAGGAAAAGACATGATAAACAAGGAGGGTGAGAAGGTGGCCTCCTTGGTGACATGAGGAAGGGTGGCCTGGTGGCTCTACGGTCAGACCAATCTGAATTCAAATCTTGACTTCATCACTTTCTGTTTATGTCACTCTGGCAAAGCTATTGAACCTTTGAAATCCGTTCCTTACTTTGTGAATTGGGGGGAACAGTTCTTAGCCCATAGGATTGCCGTAAGGATTATATGAGATAGCGCATGTCAATACCTATTGTATGCGCAATTCTTAATTCACATTAACTCCTCTCATTTTTATTTTTATGAATGGCTGGTCTGTTGAGTGGGTATTGTACCATTTTGACTGATATCTTGAGAGTAATGGCTTAGATGGGGAAAATGGGAAGAGAAAGAGAGCTTTGTGCACACTATGTACACCAGGCACTGTGCTGACAGCTTCCTATGTGTTAGTTCATTCAGTCTTCACAACATCTTGCCTGGAGAGTACAATTATTCCCACTTTATAAATAGAGAAACTGAGGCACAACATGGTAGAGTAAATTGCCTGAGTCACACAGCTCTTCAGTGGCAATGGTGGGCTTTGGACCTGGGTGTTTTTCTTTAAAGCCTAAACTCTTTCCAGTACCTGGTGTTCTCTCCCAGGAAGGGGCTTTTAGGAACAGACAGGAAATGCAGGATCATGTAGTCGGCATTTGCATGTTGGGGTGACAGTCCCCCGTGTGAATCAGGACCCCTGCATTCTGCTGTCTTTTGCTGTGTGACTTTGTGCAAGTCACAGGATGCCTCTCATTTTCTTTATCTGCAAAATCCAAGGTTAGAATAAATGTTTTTTTCTGTGCTTTTTTGGAACACAGAGATAGTCATTTCTTTCCACGGATTTAGAGTTTAATCCTTGGCACCAGGTTTTCTAGGCTTTCTGGCATAGGGAGTTTTTAGCAGGTAAGTTTTTCTTTTAGCCCTGTCAAATTATTTCTCTGCTTCGTTGAGAAAGGTTTCCAAACAGAGATCAATGACCATTTTTTTAAAAAAATGAGGAATACAACCAAATATAATGAATCACAATTTATTATGGTGTCCCAGGCCCTGCAGACATTAATCATGGAACATTATTTGGGAGCTAAGGTGAACGCACCACTGAAGCCGCGCATTAGAACAAACTGAAATACTGTGAACGTTGTCATTTCTATGCATTGTTATTTTTCCTGCAGCAAGATACGCTCAGTTCCTCTCGTTCAGGGCTCGAGGAGAAGGCATAGGCCAGTTGCTTCTTCTCAGACTGAAGCCTTTGAGCAGTTCAAATCCCAGAGGCTGGGGTGACCAGCAGGCAGCCTGAAGGTCGTATGCAGCCCGCCTGACCTCAGGGCTCCTCTTTGCCTGAGCCTTATGACAACAAAGCACAGCTAACCTAATTAGTTTGCACTGGCTGGTGGGGCCTTACCACCTGTTCAGGGCTCCCATGGAGGTGTCAGGCCAACAGGCTCAGATCAGCTAGTCACTGTCATTCCTGCCAAGTGTAATTCATTACTGTTCAAGTCTAATTCCTCTGACAGTACATGCTGAAACAGGTGCATGCTAAAGCCCCCTTGACTCAAGGGAACTAGCTGTGCAGACAGCCTCCATGTACACCTGATGCACACGGGGGCGTCCGCAGGATTGATGAGCCATATTTTTGGCCCTCTCAGTTCCATCACCATCTACAGAGTGAGTGTGAGCACGTGCCTGGGGTGCAGAATTGAGAGAGGCCCTCACTCTCATGGTTCCTGCGAGGGAAGGGATGGCACCTGGGAGTGGTGCCTCCTTTAAATTCTGCACCCTAGGCGCCTCATTTGCCTTACCCTGCCGTGAACATCTCTGCTCATGTGGCCCAAACAATGGCGGTCATGGAAAGAATGGCTGTGGAGTGGGAAAGCTTCAGGTTTGGAAGTTGGTTCAAGGTGGGAGACCTTGAGTGAGATATTGAATCCCTTGTGAGAGGTTTAACCTGCACCTTAGTTTCCCCTCTCTGCAATATTCCTGGTCCCTTGAGGGAGCTCCAGACACAGTGGTGTCCAAACAGTTTCTGCTGTCAGATGGGAACCGTTGTCTCAGCTGGTTAGACTGGGACCAGCCTTGGAGGTTTTCTCTTGCAGGTCACTGCTGCCCAGGTCATCTCCTCTCCTGCACCTCTTCCTGCCATCCTCACTTCCCTTCCTTTCCACCCAGGTGGTCAGGGGATAGAAAGGACACTCCTTAGTTGCCCCCAGTCCCACCTCTGTGGTGTCTTGGTGGGGGTGAGAAGTCAGACTGGTCAGAGTCTGCCCTGCCCCTTAGCATCTCCTGTCCCCCACCACATCTGGTTGCTGGGAGGCCACCCCTGAGATGTCATAGGCCCTTGGGTCCCATAATGCTGTGTGTGTGTTTGGGGGGGGGCTTCACTTCCCCTTCAGACTTTAAGGAGGAAGGAGAGAAGTAGGAAGGAGCTGGCTGCTCCTCCAAGTTCCCCCTCCCCTCAATCCCTAGCAATGCAAGTTTTTCCTGACAAGGAGGGAGGAGAGACTCCTCCTTGTAGGGCAGGGAAGGGACATCCTGCTCAGTGGTGTGGCCATGAGGAGAAGAGGGGGCAGCCTGTCCCTGCTTCTGCAGCCAGAAACCCAGGTTGGCCTTGGGTTTAGAGACAGAAGGGACTTCAGCCAGCTTTTCAGCAGCTGAGGTCCCAAACTTGGGCGTCATCCTGACTCTTCTCTGGAACTCCACCGTAAAACTGTCAGGAAATTCTGGTGGCTCTTCTGACAAATATACCTGAGATCTGTCTCTTACCAGCTCCACTGACAACACCCCAGATGGAGCTGTCCCCGTTCCTTGCCTGGTGGCTGCTGTGGCCTCCACACCGCTGTGGTCTCCACACCGCTGTCCTCACTTCTCTCCTGCGCCCACTCTGTGGTATAATCATAAAGTGGCAACCGGGCAATGCTGTTCAAATGTTAGATCATGTAACTCCTCTGCCCAAATTCCTGTCTTACCCCCGCCCCTGTTGTTTCCCACTGGGTAGACTCTGTGGGGTCCACACCTCCCACCCTCACCCTACCCGTCTGAGCTCCCCTCTGCGGCCACCCCACCTCCTTGCTGCTCCTGGGCAGCAGGGACTCCTTTCTTAGGTCTGTTATTCTAGCAGTTCCCTCTCTGGAATGTTCTCACAGATATTCATTGGCTCACACTCACTTTCTTGGAGTCTCGGCCAACTTTTCAATGAGACCCTCCTTCCCAGCCATCCTCCCCGGCATGCCCCATCCCCTTACCGGGCTCTGGTTTTTCTTTCTTCCAGTGCCCATATCACCTTCCAGTACAACACAAAGGTTGTCTATCTCCCCAGTTAGAATATAAGTTATTATTCCAGGGCAGGGGTCTTGGATTTGTTTACTAATATGTCCCCAATGTTTGACTGTGCCTGGCACACATTAGATGCTCTGAATATGTAATTACATATGTAAATACGTGTATTTATTTGAATAAATGACCCTAAGAGTTATATCTAATTTCTGCTCTCATGTTTCCCAACTCATTCCACCCCTCCCAACAAGCCCCTGGATCCATCTTCATCCCTTGAAGTCCCTCCAGACACTCGAGTCTGTGCAGCCAGTGTGTGGTGGGGGCTCTGTACCCCTCTCACCCAGGCAGGTGTTCTAGTGGTCCAGAATGAGGGATGGTGGGTGGGAGCGGAGGTGACTCTGAATAAACAGTGCTTACCCCATGGACCAGAGAGAGCTTTAGGGGCCAGATGGGAGCTTAACCTCATCCACCCAAATGTCTTTCCATGTGCTTTTGGGATGTAGCCTCCTTGTGAGCTGGGGGTTGTCAGTGGTATTAAACTGGGACTTCTGTTTCCACTGCCCCCAGGTCGTGCCACTGCATGGATGGCAGCACTGTCAAAATTGCTGTTTTGCAGGTGTGAAGCTCAGCGATCCAGAGAGGTTGAGTCATTTCCCAGAGTGACCCAGCCTATAATTGCTGGAGTCAGGATTTGGGCACAGATTCTGGGTCTCCAGAGCCTGACCTCCCAGTCTGCTCTTCCCCCCAGACCTAGTCCTGAGCGCTCCTTCACCCTGAGGCTTGATGGACAAGAAAGGGAGGACAGGACCTCTAACCCATCCTTATCCAACTGACCCCGAATTCTGCAGAAGTCACCTCCCAAATGTTTCTTGACTCTCGTTCTTCTGTCTCTTCCAGCATCGGGGAGCACCCTCTGGAGGGCACTCAAGGCCTCTCCTGACGTGGTCTCCTCCGATGGTCTTTAGGCTCCCTTTCCACTGCAGGTGGCCTTGACTTTATGCTGTTCTGGTAGTGTGTGTGGATGCTCTGCTCTCAGACACCTGCCCACCTTCCACACCTCCTTTAAGTTGCACTTGCCCTCTAAGATCTGCTCAGGTATAATTTCCATACACTTTTAGTAAACTCCCAGGTTGGCCCCCAGTCCCTTTCCTGGATTTCTGAAGTGTCCTCTGTGTAACTGCTTAGCCCGTCATTCAGACACTGTCTCTGGATCTTTTAGGTTAGGAATCTCTTTATCTTTATGTAGCTGATGTCTGACACAGTGCTCAGCTCATAGGAGGCCCTCAACAAATTCTTGTTGAACTTGGCATTTAACGACCATGGTTCTAATTAGGCGTTGTGCTAGGTGCTATTCATGCATTAGCTCACTAAATCTTCATTATTATTTGTGAGAAAGATCTGATTACTCCCAAGTTACAGATGTACAAAAACTGAGATTCACAGAGCTCAATGGCTTGTCTAAGGTCGTACAGCTACTCAGTGCCATGCAATTTTATTTGAACGTAAATGTGTCCAATTTTTAGATTACAGTCTTTCACCTCCTTGGGCTTTCTCCCTCAGGTGTGTGTATAAACAGGGTGGGAGCCTGACAGATGAAAGAATTCCTCTGTAATGGTGGGATTTGGGGGCTCCACCAGGACATGGGGTAGGATTTTGGGGGGAGAAAGGCATGTAACCCCCTCCTTGCCTCTGTGGTTCCTCAAGGAGCTGTGCACTCATCTCAGGGCTGGGTGACACTTGCCCTCTAATACTCCTAGAGGCTTTCTTTCTGGCTCTTTCTGACTTACCTTTGGTCTAAGTGCCCTCCCCAAATTCCCAGCCCTGGCAGAGCTTGGGAGAGCTCCCCTGACATGCCTACTGCTGGGGCTCATGCCTGGGGGGCAGGCCCTACTTTTGCTCTGGGTGATGCTCCTTCAGCACGGGCACCTTCTGCAGGTCTGCTCCTTCCAGCCCCTCTACCCGTGGTTTTTCTAGGTGGTGTACTTCACGGCCACATTCCCGTATGTCGTGCTCGTGATCCTTCTCATCCGAGGAGTCACTCTGCCTGGAGCTGGAGCTGGGATCTGGTACTTCATCACACCGAAGTGGGAGAAACTCACAGATGCCACGGTGGGCTTATTATTTTATTAATAACAGGTCCCCTGGTGGGGGAGGGAACGGCACTCAGGGATGGCTCATGCTCTAGGTCGCTGTTTGGTGGAAGGGGTTAGACTTCCTTCCTCAGTGTGTGCTGGGCGATCATGGTGCATTATGCACTCAGGAAATATTTAATGAGAAGTGGACAGCTGAGAGTTTTCAAATTCCTGGAATAGTTGTCCTACATCTGGGGTTGCAGTGGAAGCTGAAAATGAAGAATGAAATCCTCTTAATAGCTCTGGGCCACTTCACACTACTTATCTGTTACTAAATATAGTGCAGTAGAAGTAGAGTTTTGCAGGTTGGAACATAATAGCACTTGGGTAAACCATAAGCAATTCTATTTTAAAGGGCTTAGACCCATCTGAATGCTTCCTATACACCCACACAGGGCCAGCACACATTTCAACTCTTTGCATGTACTTTTTTCTTTTTCTTTCTTTCTTTTTTATTTTTTGGTGACAAGTTCTCACTATGTTGCCCTCCATAGAGTGCTATGGCATCACAGATCACAGCAACCTCAAACTCTTGGGCTTAAGCTATTCTCTTGCCTCAGTCTCCCAAGTAGCTGGGACTGCAGGTGCCTGCTACAATGCCCGGCTATTTTTTCATTGTAGTTGTCATTGCTGTTTGGCAGGCCCAGACTGGGTTTGAACCCGCCGGCTCTGGTGTATGTGGTTGGCACCCTTACCGCTGAGCTACAGGCGCTGAACCAAGAATATTTTGATTTCTTTCTTTTTTTTGAGACAGTCTCAAGCTGTTACCCTCAGTAGAGTGCTGTGGCATCACAGCTCACAACAACCTCAAACTCTTGGGCTTAAGTGATTCTCTTGCCTCAGCCTCCCAAGTAGCTGGGACTACAGGTGCCTGCGACAATGCCTGGCTGGTGTCGTTGTTGTTTGGCAAGCCCAGGCTGGATTTGAACCTACTAGCTCCGGTGTATGTGGTTAGGCCCTAGCTGCTGAGCTACAGACGCCAACCCTTTGCACGTTCTATATCAGCACACTTTACTCGAAAATTCCCAGTCCCAATGAGAACTAATTGTTCTCACCTTAAAGGAAACTCTCCTTTTCCAGAGTATGTTAAGAACACATAGCCAGGATCGAGTTTGACTGTATGTGACAGAAAATCTCCACGTCCTGGCAGGTAGGATGTAGCCCTGTAAAGTCTGCTCCACAGCGGCACAGAGACCACATTCCTAAGATTAGGGACTATAGAATTTCAGATGTTTAAGAGCAGTTGGAATCTATAAGAATATGGGCAAAAAAGGGATTTTATTTTGTGCCCATGCCTATGTTTTGCTGTTCTACATCAGTTTGTGAGGGTGCATTGACCTTAAGAAAGGGCTCTGCCTTCTGGCTGGCTTCACCTGAGGAGGTGAAAATGTGGAAAGTGCATGGAGTCACCGAGTTCCTCTCCACTGATCTGAGGGAGTTAAAGTCTCGTAGGTAGCAGAGTGCCCTTTTGACCTCCAGGACAAGCGAGTTGTGTTTCTCATTTATGCTGCTGTCCCAAGTCATCTCATCCTGATGCCTGTCCCCTGGGAAGATGATGCGGCAGTTGGTGTCTAAGACTCTCCTCCCCTGGGGCCAGTCTCCTCCGTGACTTTGAATCTCCTCTCCTTCTGCCTCCCAGGTGTGGAAAGATGCTGCCACTCAGATTTTCTTCTCTTTATCCGCCGCATGGGGAGGCTTGATTACTCTCTCTTCTTACAACAAATTCCACAACAACTGTTACCGGTACGTGGAGTTACTCGCAGGTCCTGGTTAGCAGGAACAGGGTCAGAGACAGAACAAGGGCCACATCCTCAGGCTTCACTATAGGTAAAGATAAGATTTGCCTCGTGCCTGGAAATACCACCTGCTAGGGCCTAGCCTTATTTCCTGGAGGCCTGGACCCTAAATTGTACTCCTGTCTCTGTCACATGGGGGCTCAGTAGTCATTTATAGGATGGAAGATGACTTCTCCATAGGACAGAGGTCATGGTGTAGCCTGCTGTGTCCTGTGATAGTCACGTGTGAATGACCTAGTCCACGGATACAACTATATGGTAGTCACAACATATGGTCATATAGTCACTTTATAAATACTTTTATTTTTTTAATTTATTACTTTTTTTTAGAGACAGAGTCTCACTTTGTCACCCTTGGTAGAGTGCTGTAGTGTCACAGCTCATAGTAACCTCCAGCTCTTGGGATTAGGTGATTCTCTTGCTTCAGCTTCCCCAGTAGCTGGGACTACAGATGCCCGCCACAACACCTGGCTATTTTTTGTTGTTGTTGCAGTTTGGCTGGGGCAGGGATTGAACCCGCCACTCTCGGTATATGGGGCTGGTGTTCTACTCACTGAGCCACAGGCTCTCCTATAAATACTTTTCTAGAGACCCTATAAGGAAGGTGTACAATAGAAAGAGCACCTTGAATTCAGACAGACTTGCATTTGACTATGACTTTACCATGTACTAAAACTCCAAGACATGAGCAAGATACTTTACTTCCCTGAGCCTCTGTTTCTTTGTCTATAAAATGCAGATTATAATATTTTGTTGGGGGTTAAGAGATGATGTAAGCAAATTCCTCAGAGCAATATTTCAAACCTAGTAGGCACTCAATAGATGGAAGCTGCCATTATCATTATTATTATTTAAAAAATAATATATGAGATATTCTGTGACCCAAGAAAGGTTTAAAACGTCCCTGTCGTTAAATAGCTTACTATCTAGGTAAAGAGGTGCAAAATCACTACTGCGGTTCTAGGTTCAGATTGTTAGTCACACTTACAGGACACCATCGGATTATTGAACACAAGTTTGCTTAGCCAAGAAAGGATATGGAATGGGGAGACAGCGACAGGACCCTGGAGACCTCGGGCACCCAGCCCCTACCTACAGTGTCCTGAGCACTTCCCACTGCCCATTTGGTAGTAAAGGATGACAATGAGAGCCGGTCACATTAAAACAAGGGATGCCCTGTGGCCTCTGATAACTGGCACCTGGAAGGGTGCAGCCCAGCTCCCATCTTTAGGGCAGCTGCAGCTCAGTTATTCTAGCTTAGGCATAAAACAATCCTAGCAACCAGGTATGGTGAGCTCTCCGTCATGCCTGGATCAATAATTAGTCCATAGCAGCCACAAGAACCCATCCAGTAACTCAACACTGCAAGAATTGTGATGAAGCATCAACCTTTCCCAAAGCATCTCTGAAATTAGAGGAAAAGATTACTGTTAAGCTGTGGCCTGGGATGGCCGCACACAGACTCATACTGGGCTGACTTTAGCAGGTGCAGGAGGAGGAAGAGCATCTCAGGCCGCAGAGAGATCCAGAGGTGGGAGTGTGATAGGTGCGTGTAGAGGGAGGCAGGTAGGTGGGATGCAGCAGCCTGTGTGCATGTGGGGCCAGAGGGAAACGGGGCCTGGAAATCAGCCCAGGCCAGACGGGGGAGAGCCTTTGTATTAGTTTGCCGGAGCTACTATAACAAATGCCGCAGACTCTGTGGCTTAGACAAAGGAAGTTTATTGTTTCAGAGCTCTGAAGCGACTGAAAGAGGCTGAAGTCCCAAGGTGCTGGCAGGGAGGGTTTCTTTGGAGGCGCCGCTCCTTGGCGTGTGGACGATCCTTCTTCTCCCTCTGTCCTCTCCTGGTCTTCCCTCTGTGTGTGACCATCAGTCACTTCGGACTAGGACCCAATCTAATAACCTTATTTTAACTAAGTTACCTCTTTAAACTCTTTTTTTCTGAATAGTCACATTCAGAGGTATGGGGATTAGGACTTCCATGTACAAATCTGGGGGAAGGTGAAGTTCAGCCCCTAATAGTCATATGCCAGGTGAAGGCAGTGGAACTTCTTTTGATCACACCTGCTCAGTAATGGTTGACCTGAATCAGTCTGAACACTGTCAAAGGGTGGAAGCATTGCCACGTGTTTTATTAGAAAGGAGGAGGTATGGTGTGGCAGAAAGAATCTGGGCTGAGAGCTGGAAAGTCTGGTTTCAATTCCTGACCCACTGTTAACTAGTCCACTACCTTCCCCCTGGGCCTCATCAGTAAGTTGGGGTCAAGACAGGGTCTTGGGGTCAAGGTCAGTTACTGGGCCCTGGCTCTGCAGTGGGTGTGAGTGGCGTGGGCATCATTTTGTTGGGTCCTCATAACCTATGAGGAGGTAGGGTTATTGCCACCATTTTAACTCACAGTAGAATGGAAGGGACTTGATCAAAGTCATAGTGATAACAGACAGGAAAGCCAGAATTTCCATGAAGCCCTGGGGCTCCAACTAGCCAGCAGGCTGGTGACCCTGCCGTAGAAGGCGCTCTCCCCTTGTCCTACACAGGCCCGGATGCCCCACCCCCAGGCTGCTCTCACACCTTGTGGCATTTCATTGTCCCCTGCCTTTGCTTGCTTCACACATGGTTTCTATCCTCAGACTCCCCCCGCCCCAGGCCCCAACTCCTTATTCTGCTCTGGTGGACAGATCTGACCCTGCCTCTGGACGGTATCTTAGCTTGTTTGGGTTGCCATAACAAAATACCTCAGCCTGGGGAGTTTATGAACAACAGCAGTGTATTGCTCACAGTTCTGCAGGCTGGAAAGTCCAGGGTCAAGGCGCCAGCAGCTTCTGTGTCTGAGGAGGCCTTGCTCTCTGCCTCCAGGATGATACCTTGTTCTGTCCTCACACGGTGGAAGAGGCAGACACGCTCCCTGCAGCCTCTTAGATAGCGCAGAGTCCTCATGATTTGATCACTCCCTCAAAGGCCCCACTTCTTAATACTAAGCAATTAATCCATTCTGGATTAAGTTTTAACATGAATTTAGGGGAGCACAAACATTCAGACCATGGCGGCTGAGTCGAGACCCAGTTCTAAAGCTTATGGAGCCCGAGCTTTGGTCCAGAGCCCCCAGATCAGGGTGATACAGGAGATCTTTTTGAGCCTTTTGGTAGTTTTACATTTTTATTTATTTATTTGTTTTTTGGAGACAAAATCTCAATCTGTGGCCCTGGGTAGAGTACCATGGCATCACAGCTTACAGCAACCTCAAACACTTGGGCCCAAGCCATCCTCTTGCCTCAGCCTCCCAGGTAGCTAGGAATATAGGCATTGCTGCAAAGCCCAGCTAATTTTTCTGTTTTTAGTAGAGACGGGGTCTTGCTTTGCTCAGGCTTTCAGGCTTGTCTCAAACTCCTGAGCTTAGTTGATCCACTCACCTTGGCCTCCCAGAGTGCTAGGATTATAGGCGTGAACCATTGCAACCGGCCCTCTTGTTGGGTTTTGAATGAGCCCACTGGATTCTGTGGTCAGGACTGCTTGTTTCTGTCCTTTGGTGGGTACATGTTTAGCAATGGACAAGGACATGCTTGGCCATGCACACACACGTGCACACAAACACACGGGCACACATTAATGTGTCCTTCCCCATGTCCCTTCCTACTCACAGAGCACATCTAACAGCAAACTCTGGTCTCTTCCTTCCAGGGACACTCTGATCGTAACCTGCACCAACAGTGCCACCAGCATCTTTGCCGGCTTCGTTATCTTCTCTGTTATCGGCTTCATGGCCAATGAACGCAAAGTCAACATCGAGAATGTGGCAGACCAAGGTACAGGACGGTTGTCACCTGCTGTTTCAGGGCAGGCTCCAGGCACACCTCACAGGCTCCTAATTATGCCACGGGGGAAGTTGGCCTTCTGGGACAGGATAGAGCAGCGGTTCTCAACCTGTGGGTCGCGACCCCTTTGTAACAATGAAAATAC
Source organism: Otolemur garnettii (assembly GCF_000181295.1). NCBI lineage: Eukaryota > Metazoa > Chordata > Mammalia > Primates > Galagidae > Otolemur > Otolemur garnettii. Next base: position 49,217,700 of record NW_003852396.1, read on the forward strand.
ATGGCAGCATTAGGAAGTTTGGGAATCACTGGGATAGAGGGTGGGGGAGCCCAGGACCCCCCTTTGCAGAGGAACCAAGACAGGTTCAAGTTGGTCTCTCGCTGCTGGGTGAGCATTGGCAGTCTCTAACCAGAGGGATCCCTTTCAAAGTCCCTTTCCCTCTCTTTTTTTCCTTCTTCCCTGGGCCCTCTCAATTCATCTCCAGCCCCAGTCAGTAAGGGTTAGCCCTGCTAGACCTTTTAGGTATAAATCGTAGATTCATTAGGCAAATCACTGCCCCTGGAGCAGACGTGGGCACAGTCTGCCCCAGGATGACCTTCCTTGCAGAGGGCCCTGCCAAAGGTGAGGCTTAATAAGAGCACTGACTTCAGAGGAGCCTTTTCCTTACAAAGCATTTTTCTGACTATTAGGTCAAATGTGCTCTCGGGGGCTTTCTGCTTAGTTAGCAAAGCAGACTCGCAGTTTTTTCCCCAGTGGGTAGACAGGTTGGATAGTGGTGGATGGGTGGAGAGGTATGTGGAATCATTGTTTACTTTCCACCCCAGTGAGCCTTTTATGAATGGCTAACATTTGTATGGTACATTTGAGTTTGCAAAGAGCTTTCTTTTTTATCTCATTTAATCCACATTTCTAGGACAGCATTTTGCAGTGAGAATGTTTAAGATTTTTATTAAACTCTTCATTTCCACCCTGCCTGGTTCTACGAAGGAGTTGGGTTTTTAGTTGTTTTCAGTGATCAAGGGACTTCACTGTGGCTTTTGCTTACAGTTATGATCTCATTGTCCGTGTGGGGACTGTGCCCAGTGCTGTGTGGCACGACTGTGGGCCCTGACCACCCAGAGCTGTACCTGTGAGAGGCTTGTCTGGGCAGTTATCTTTCTTCAAGAAGGTCCCTGCAGTCCTCAGATAATGGCTCAGATGCTGCGAGAGAGTTAAGTCCTAGAAATGTCACCTTTTTGGTAGGCTGCTAAGATCTCTTCTGGCTCCCTGAGGATAATTAATTACTGCTTCAGCTTGTGCTGATGGTGCACCAGGGGCCTCAAAGAGTTAAGGAGCCAGCATGTTTTAGGGGTGTAATTATCTCTCCCTGGAGAGAGTATGAGTCCCTAAGGGGTGTTTGGTTCTGCAGCCATGCACTAAATTAGAGGGGCCCCAGGAGATGAGCAGAAAACACCCTGGGAGGCAGGGAGGGAAAGAAACAGGGTGAGAAGGCTTTGTCCTCAGGGGCGCCTGCACCAGCCCCCAGCCGTCCTGTAACCTCATTTCCTCCCAGCAGAGTGGCTGGAGCTGATAGATTCTGCCCCACTTTCTAGCAGATCTGAAGTGTTTGTTATTTTTTGTGGCATTCTCAAGCTCTTTGGGAACCAGTGTCTGCTGTGCTGCTAGAGATAGTGATTCCTGAGACTATGGCCCAGGTTAGTCAATTATTCTGAGCTCTTTCCTGCTCCAGGAAAAGGAGTTGGGGAGAGATGCTGCTAAAACTCAAATAGAACATTTTTTTATCTGGCACTTAAAAAGCAGCCTGACGATTGTGTTTCCTTCTGAATTTCTCCTTTCTAGTATATACAGGGTGTTCACACACTATACATATACAATATATGTATATTTATATATTTTTTGTTATTGTTGTTGTTTGTTTGTTTGTTTTGTTTTGTTTTGTTTTGAGACAGAGTCTCACTCTGTTGCCCTGGCTGGAGTGCCATAGTGTCAGCCTATCTCACTGCAACCACAGATTCCTTTCAGGCCATCCTCCTGCCTCAGCCTCCTAAGCATCTGGGACTGTTGGCACCTGCCGCGATGCCTGACTAGTTTTCTATTTTTAGTAGAGATGGAGTCTCACTCTTGCTCAGGCTGGTCTCAAATTCCTAAGCTCAAGGGATCTCCCCACCTCGGCCCCCCCGAATGCTAGGATTACAGGTGCCCAGCCTCATATATTTTTATATGTGCTTTACAGGCTTCTCTTATTTCTCCCAGTATAATACAGGCTCTGCAGAATTCAGGCAGAGAGAATGGGGCATTAAATCCCAGCCCCACGGCCTCCTAGCTGGGCAACTCTGGCCTATAGACGGACATTCTGTACATTTTTGCTGACTTGACTTTGGTAACTAAGTTTTGGTCTTTAGTAAAAAGCTTTCCTTAATGACCCAACACAATTCTATTTATTTAATAGATTGCTACTCCCTTCCAAGGGTGGGATTTCTACTAACGTTCTTACCCCAAATCTCAGCCTTATCAGGATTTGGGGGAACTGAGGGAAGGAGTGATGATGAGACCAAGCTGTCCTCTGCTTTCCTGATAGGCACAAAGAAGGGGGCATGTTCTTTTCAGAAATCTTCAGAAAAGCAGCTTCCAGGGAAGTGAGGCTTTCAGAGCTGTCCCCCAAGTGTCTGTACCGCTGCCTGTGGAGCAGTGACTCATGTTCAGAATCCAACCTGAAGCCACAAAGGGAGGCTCATCCAGCAGCAGCGAGACTGGGTCACACCCGGGGAGATAAGCACAGATGTGCACATCCTGGTTAGAGTTCCCAAGTACAGACTGGTAACTCTTAGTTACCCAGACCCCTGGAAAGTACTGCCTTGGTCCCCTTGCTCCTACCGGTTCAGAGATTCTGCTAATCCAAATGACATTCTCTTTTATTTTTGTTGTTGCTGCAGTGGCAAAAGAAAAAAAAAAGAGCACCCTCTAACTGGGCTGATGCACCCTCATCCAGCCATCTGTCTATCACCTGTATCCCGACTCTTTCACCCACCCAAAGGCATAGAAGTCCAGGCGGTGCACGCTCAGAGAACTCATGCCACGTGTAACACTTATCACAGCAGAGTGGCCATCCTGGCTGTGCTGTAGGTCTTGCTATAGTGCATTGACCAGGGTCTTCAGCAGTGCTCTAGGATGAAGGAGGCCCTTGCGGCAGATCTCTGGGGGCCCTGTCCGACATGCGAGCCCCTTTGATCCTTGCTCAGGGGAAGAGTAATAGTGCCATATGTTTTCTCGGTTCCTACTATATCCAGGCATTGTTCTAAGCCCTAATTTGTATTAACCCATTTTACTCTCACAAAAACTCTATGAAGGTAGGCACTATTTTTATCTCCATTGTATAGAGAAGGAAACTAAAAGTTTGTCCAGAGAGAACAAGAGTCTCACCTAAGGTCCACAGCTACTAAGAGTCATATTTTTAATCCATGGAGAATGGAGCCTGCACTCCAGCCACTGGGTTATATGGCCTCCCAGCAGCAGAGGAGAGTCAGGGCCAGGCCTCCAGGTAGGCATACAGTCTTAAATATCCAGCAATACTGTTCACTGGGTGACTACACTCCCCACCCATCTTTCTTTTTTTTTTTTTTTAAGAGACAGTGTTTCACTTTGTCACCCTTGGTAGAGTGCTGTGGTGTCACAGCTCACAGCAACCTCCAGCTCTTAGGCTTAGGTGATTCTCTTGCCTCAGCCTCTCAAGTAGCTGGGACTACAGGCACCTGCCACAACACCCAGCTATTTTTTTGTTTTTGGTTGCAGTTTGGCCTGGGCCAGATGTGAACCCACTACCCTCGGTATATGGGGCTGGCACCCTATTCACTGAGCCACAGGTGCCACCTTTTTTTTTTTTTTTGAGAAAGACTCTCACCATGTCACCCTTGGTAGAGTGCTGTGGCATCACAACTCACAGCAACCTCAAACTCTTGGGCTTAAGTGATTCTCTTGTCTCAGCCTCCCAAGTAGCTGGACTACAGGCGCCCACCACAACACCCTGCTATTTTTTGTTGCAGTTATTGTTATTTAGCTGCCCCAGGCTAGTTTTGAACCCACCAACCTTGGTGTATGTGGATGGTCCCTAACCACTGAGCTACGTGTGCCAAGCCTTCCCACTGGTCTTGGGAAAGTGGAGTTAGCCTCAATGTAGCTTGAAAATGATGCCTTCACCTGGGTACTTTGGGGAGCAGCTGAAATTGAAGCAGCCTGAATATTTTGAAATCCCTTTCTTCCCCTAAAAAAGCCCAGAGATTGGAATCCTGTTAAAGGAACGTACGATGTTTTCTGGTAGCAGCCATTTCAGACCTTCCTGTCCACTTTATGGGCTGACTGTTGCCAGAGCACTGAACTGACTTCCTGGCTGTTCTGCATTTGAGACCTATTTTGAACTGTAGTTTAATACAGACTTTTCTTTTATAGCTCACTTAGGGAGCCTTCAGAGGCCAGCTTTACAGTCTGTTCAATAAATGCATAAAGCGGGGTGGGGGGATCTTAGGTGTTGGAGTCTTTACATTTTACATACCCGGAGGCTCTAGGCAACATTAGGAACTAATAACCTGTGTGAAAGAGCACTGTCATGCTTGAGAGATAAAAACTGTAGGTGCTGTGATTTCAGGTTTGCAGACATGTGCTGGCCAGGGATCACCCCTGTGCTCACGTTCACTTGTCTCTGCCCTTGATCATTTAGTTCTCCACTTACAGGGAAATTCCCAGCTGCTGTGTCTTTAGCCATCTTTGGTTACAATTATCTTCCGGTGAGGCCATGAGGCAGGTAGCAATTTCTGGCAGAGCTCTCTCGCAGCAGAGAAAACTTCAGCTCAGACAATCCCTACCAAGGCCACGTGAGGTATTCTAGAGAAAAGAATCACTAGCTTCCAAGCTCATAGTCTATTAATAATAAAAGTTAATATTCTCTGAGTATTGATGATAGAGGAGGTGCTGGGCCCAGGATTTTATCTATGTTTTCTCATTTATTCCTTACTACCACTTTGTAAGGTACTATTGTTACCCCCATTGTACAGATGGATAAAATTGAGGCTTACAGAAATTAAATAACATTTAATTTCTTGCACAGCTGATAAGTCATGCAATCTGGATTTGGACCAGATCTCTCTGACCCTTAGTGACCAAACTCTTTTAACCCTTACATCATGTTTTACTGCCCTCTCCCCCCAACTATCACCCGTGGACTGCTGTAGCCCCATCTTTACCAAGCAGGGCAAGATCCTAAAGGAAGTTAGATTTATGTTTTATATAAATGGCTTCTTCTGGAGGTCTGAATAGGAGAAAGAGTACGTAAAGTGAGAGATAATATCATTTTGTAAAGTGAGAGATAATATCATTTTGATATTATCAGGGCTTCAAACTTTTAGAACAGAGATTCTTACCCTCAGCACTATTGACATAGGATAGGGTAATTCTTTGTCAGTAGGAGACTGTTTCGTGCATTGCAGAATGCTTAGTGGCATCCCTGGCCTCTGCCCACTAGATGGCAGTAATCATCCCCCCTACCCCATTCCAGCTGTGAGAATACAAAATATCTTCAGAAGTTGCCAAATATCCCCTGGGGGCACAATCAGCCCTGGTTGAGAATCACTGCTCTAGAGGGTAATTATTATTTTCTTCCTTAACTTATCCAAAATGCCATTGATGGAGCTTCTCATGTTACATGCGTGGGACACAGCCTGCTGTGGGATCTAGGTGGTTGGCTTTGAGTCTCTGCTTTGACACTATTTTTGTGCCTCTCCTGTGAGTTCCTCTAGCTGTGACCTAACTCTAGTCCTTGTCTGGAAGGAGCTTAAGGGCTAACTGAGGAAATGGATAGAGATGAGTAAAAAAAAAAAGCCAACAGTGGAAGCAGCATTTAAAAAGTGCTAAGTCAGGAACTCAGTAGGAGAAGGCCCTGTGGGTCCTGGGAGAGGGGCCCGGAGCTGGCCCTGCCTGCCATCACCTGTGTCGCTCTTTCAGGGCCAGGAATTGCATTTGTGGTTTACCCGGAAGCCTTAACCAGGCTGCCGCTCTCTCCATTCTGGGCCATCATCTTTTTCCTGATGCTGCTCACTCTTGGACTTGACACTATGGTGAGCCCCTTCCTTCCCATCTCCTGGGTCCTGGGTCTGGCCTTTGGCAGAGAGGTAGGCTGAGGGGTGCCTGGATGTTTCCCCAGAGTCATGTGAGAGGGTGAGGTGCCTGGGGGGCTCAGGATAACCGTGTATTTTGGGTGTTCACATGAGAAGAGCCAGAATATCTCCCTCTTCCTTGTCTCTGTCCTCTGGGTCATGTTATAGCCTGTGCTAGTTCTCGCTTTGGTGTCATTTTGCCCAAGCAAATTCTGCTGGGGTGGATAAGGAAGGATAATATATAGTGAATGTTAGGGAAATTGCTGTGGGGCTGAGACTGCTGCAAATCACGCTGACAGGTGCTCAGAGTTTAGTCACTGGGTGCAAAGAAGGTTTCCTCAAGTAGAAGATCAAATGCAAGGTAAATTGGAGGAGAGGAATTTACATCTCATGAATACAAAGTGGGGCTTAAAATGTCCTCCTGGCTGAATATGAGCGCAGTCTCTGGGGGCTAAGTACAGTTTCTAAAGCTCATACCTTGCTTGAGTCCTTGCCTGTGGGTTGGACCCTAACGAGGCCTTTTAGACATATCAAGGTAATGCTAACTTAAAAAACCAAACCTACCACAAAGGCAGCTTTCCTGGGGGGGACAGGCGAACGGCTTTGGGGAACTTCAGGCCAGACTGTTTGTCTCTGATGCCTTACATCATTCCAGTTTGCCACCATCGAGACTATAGTGACCTCCATCTCGGATGAGTTCCCCAAGTACCTGCGCACACACAAGCCAGTCTTTACTCTGGGCTGCTGCATTTGTTTCTTCATCATGGGCTTTCCAATGATCACGCAGGTAAGCTGCCTGGTGGGCTCCGGCTTGGGATGGGGGACTGGTGGCTGTCTGTCCTTCCCCCTTACCTCTCAGATCTTCTAGCCACGACCAAGTAGCTGCCATTTCCGTGGCGATGGCACCAGTTCATCAGGGATTCTGACCACAGAGGGAACTAGGCACGTCTGTCATCTTGGCTCCCAGTGATGCTTCCAGCATCTTCATAATTGAGATGTAGCCTTCTTGAGCCAACAAGGCAGGTGTGCCCTACTTTAAGAAAATAGAATACGTGAAAGCCCACATTTTCTAACCAGATAAATTTCCAGGTGGTTACTCATTACATATGAGTTACAGCCACTCGAGTTCCTTGGAGTACTGAATGTCTTGATAAGTTGAGTGTTAGCGCATTCACTGTTTCTATAGCTTTTGCTGTGTCTGGGACCTTGAATGAGTCTCTATTCCTTGGCCTTACTTTCTTCATTTGTGACATGATGGATTGGAATGAGATGGTCCCTAAGCCTTATCTATTGTAGGGAGACTTACAGGGTGAGGTAGAGCTCCATGTGGATGTGTGAAAAATGCCCAGAGATACCTACAGGTCATGGGAAGGTAAATGAAAGGCAGATACATGGGTGGAAACGATCATCAATTGCTTAAAGTAAAGATAAAGCAATCTGGCTGCCTTCACGTACACTTCTTCCGATGCTGACCTTTGTTTTGCCTTTGAAGAATAAGATGTTAAATTACTTTTTAATGCTTGGTCTATTGATTAGCTCAGAGTCTGCAGGGGAGACAGCTTTGCTAACATGGCAAGATCTCCAGTTTACATCCTGGACCAGCTGTAGGTTACTGCTGCTGAGAGGAGGGGTGATGCTTTGGCCCTCGGTGTGCACCTGACCCTCCCCAGGGTGGGGAGGGTTGGCTGTTAGACTGGGAAGAGAGCCCAGCTGTGGGCCCATTTGACTGGTTGTTTCTCTCTCTGGTTAGGGTGGCATTTACATGTTCCAGCTTGTGGACACGTATGCTGCGTCCTATGCCCTCGTCATCATTGCCATCTTTGAGCTCGTGGGGATCTCCTATGTGTACGGTAAGGGAATCACCAGGCCTGCTGCTGAGGTAGAATCACAGTGTCGGGAAGACACTCGTGGCAGTGGATTTTCCATACCCAATAAGTGAAAGGATTTTACAGCTGCGATTTAGGAAGCATAGGAGAGCTGCACCTTTGCTTCTAAGCTTGCCTGAGGACTGCTGTGATCCACATTTAATAGACATAGAAGGTGGCTGATGTTGAAATTCCAAGGAGTTAGACACCCCTTTGGCTGTTGTTGGCATGCAGACAGTTAATGCCTGTGGATAATAGCCGGGTAAGGGAGGAAGAGGGCTACCCTGCAGGTGCGAGGTTACTTCTTGGTCTACTACCATGCTCATACGGGGTGAAGGTAGCTCCTCTGCTAGTCCCTGGGTACTGCAGTAAGAACAAAGACCACTCAGCTCACTGATTCTTAAGAGACTTTATTAGCATTATGGGAGACTGTGATACAATATCTCAATCTCAGATTTTCCCAGGAATAAACTTCCAGTTCTCTTATAGTTTATCCTTCCTACCATTGTTGTAGCAACCTGCCCTGTGTAATCACCAGTGCCACTACCAAGAACAATAGGCACGGTGAGGTAGCAGATGTCGTCCATGCCCTTGTGCAGAGGTGTCTGTTCTTGGGTTTTCACTGGCGTATCTCCTATTTCCTGGTATGCACCATCAGTCATCAGTACAAGGAAGTCTGTTGGATTTAAAGCATTGCTAACTTCTTTGTGCCTGGAAGTCTGTTCAGAACTGTTTTTAGGTCTCCCTAATATACGTAGGCCACCGTAGCCAACATCAGGTAAGTAGAAACTATCAGTTCAGATTATCTAATTATACTTCAAATCCCCAAAGAGACAGCAACATGCTCTCAACTAAAGGAAACACAGGATGCCACTTGGAATGCATGATACGAGTGAGGGACAAATGTACCCTCAAATGTACCCTCAATGGCCCAAAGTAAATGGTGGGCCTAGGCCAGAGGGGTCTGCAGAGCTCTGCTCTTTAGACCAAGGGCCCGGCAGAGTTTCCCCTAATCACCAGGTACCCTTGATAAGGGAATCTTGCCTTCAAGGTCATTGTTAGCCACCCACCCAGCAGGTGCTTACCAGTGTCTTGCTTTCCTGAAAAACTTATTAAAATGAAGAGGTAGCATGGGGAATGAAGATGTAAAAGGAAATTTCCTGTGTAAACCTCCTGGGACTCCAGCAGCAGGATGGTATGGCAGTCAGCTTTCAGCATTAGTGGAAAGAGAATTTGTCCCAGATCGGAGATCACAACCCTATTGCAGGGAGAGTTTAGTTCCTGGCAAGCAAAGTGGGCAGGCATGCCAGCTTTCCTGATGGGATCAGAGACCAAGCTGCCAGCCCATTTGGCTGATAAGACAGCCTGGACCCTGCCATGATGCTGCGTCGAAGACCTGCTGTCAGAGGTAGGGTGAGGCTTCTAAGTGCTGTCTACCTGAGCAGAGAGTGGCAGAAACCCAGTGAAATCCACCACAGTGAATCTTACCTTTGTGCCCAGATACCAAAAGCCTTGCCAGGAAAGGGAAATAGAGGCCTCCAAGGTCCTTCTTTGGCAACTCAACCCCGCTTGGGTCCATGTGTGAGCTGATGTCGCCAGATGGTCTGTTGGCAAAGCTGGGAAAACACATCATTTGTGGCACTGGCCCATGTGCAAGTAGACATCTCGTTTACCTCTTCCCCTACCTGCATCTTAATTGCTACAAAAGGCACCTTGCACAGTTCTTCCCTGTAAACCAGTGCTGTTCAGTGTGGTTAAAGGCATCATTAAAACAGAAACCTTTTACTGTTTCTGCGTTTAGTAGTTAAATAGCTTCTGCCACCCTCAGCCCCATATAAACCTAGTAGTGGATTTCTTCTGAAGAAAAAAACAAATACTGAGCGCTTCCATCCCTGGTAATTTTCCTCAGGACCACCCAAGAAGACCTCTGCTCTCTTAAGGGTAATGATGTTGAGCTAGGTTGACACTGTCCTGGATATCAGATGTGGGTGTGAACCTCTGTTTTGGATTTGGATGGAATGTTAAGATGTGAATCTCAGAAAGAAATAGTTGAAAGAAGGTAACACAATTGTTAATGGTGCAAAGGAAAGCCTGCACAAATATGTAAATGGTATCCCAGAGGACAGTGCCTTCCTTGTTGAGATGATGAGGCCCTAAACCAGGGCAAGCTTCGTTTGAGGTAGTTGAACATGAATCTGTGAAGGGTGAAAGGAAGCTGATTCACCTGCTGCATTCCGTTCTTGGCCACAGAATTAAACAAATAGGAAAATGAAGTACAGAAATTTGTGTTTTCTTCTTGTTTCTAATAATCTCTAGATTCTAGAAGATGTCATTCAAATATTTGAGATAGGGTGGGTATAATTTTCAAGTTTTATCATTAGATTAAAATAGCTGATTGAAGTTCTTAAGTCAACATGCCTCAGTGGCCAATAGCCTGGTTCAAGGTATCTAGGTTTAAAATTGGAACTCCTTGAGTTTGGTGTATGCACAAAAGTGATCACTCTCTCTCTGTTTTTTGAGACAGAGGGTACTTTGTCACCCTCAGTAGA